>NC_063363.1:28676720-28681342 GCF_021869965.1 Rhincodon typus | reverse complement strand
AACCGCAGGAAGTGCTACACCTGCCCCTACACCTCCCCCCTCACCCCTATCCCAGGCCCCAAGAAGACTTTCCACATCAAGCAGATGTTCACCTGCACATCTGCTAATGTGGTATACTGTATCTGCTGTTCCAGATGTGGCCTCCTCTACATCGGGGAAACCAAGCGGAGGCTTGGAGACTGCTTTGCGGAACACCTACGCTCGGTTCGCACTAAACAACTGCACTCCCAGTCACGAACCATTTCAACTCCCCCTCCCACTCCTTAGACGACATGTCCAACCTGGGCCTCCTGCAGTGCCACAACGATGTCACCCGAAGGTTGCAGGAACAGCGCCTCATATTTCGCTTGGGAACCCTGCAGCCCAATGGTATAAATGTGGACTTCACAAGCTTCAAAATCTCCCCTCCCCCTACCGCATCCCAAAACCAGCCCAGCTCGTCCCCGCCTCCCTAACCTGTCCTTCCTCCCACCTAGCCCCTCTTCCCACCTCAAGCCCCACCCCCATCTCCTACCTACTAACCTCATCCCGCCTCCTTGACCTGTCTGTCCTCCCTGGACTGACCTATCTCCTCCCTAACTCCCTACCTACACTCACCTTTACTGGCTCCACCCCCGCCTCTTTGACCTGTCTGTCTCCTCGCCACCTATCTTCTCCTTTATCCATCTTCGATCCGCCTCCCCCTCTCTCCCTATTTATTTCAGAATCCCCTTCCCCTCTCCCATTTCTGAAGAAGGGTCTAGGCCCGAAGCGTCAGCTTTCCTGCTCCTCTGTTTGGCCTGCTGTGTTCATCCAGCTCTACACCTTGTTATCTCAGATTCTCCAGCATCTGCAGTTCCTACTGATCTATCCTCTTTGTGACTCCCTCAAACCACTCAATCAAATTTGTGACACAAGACCTCCCCTGCATAAAGCCATGCTGACTATCCCTGATAAGTCATTATTTTCCAAATACCAGTAAATCCTGTCCCTAAGACTCTCCTCCAATAATTTCCCTGTCACTGATAAAAGGCTCACTGGCTTATAAATTCCTGGATTATCCCTATTGCCCGGGTGGCACGGTGGCTCAGTGGTTAGCACTGCTGCCTCACTGCACCAGGGACCTGGATTCGATACCACCCTCGGGTGACTGTCTGTGTGGAGTTTGCACATTCTGCCTGTGTCTGCGTGGGTTTCCTCTGGGTGCTCCGGTTTCCTCCCACAGTCCAAAGATGTGCAGGCTAGGTGGATTAGCCATGATAAATTGCCCGCAGTGTTTAGGGATGGGTAGATTAGGTGGGTTATAGGGGGATGGGTCTGAGTGGGGTGCTCTGCGGGTTGATGTGGACTTGTTGGGCTGAAGGGCCTGTTTCCACACCGTAGGGGTTCTAAGATTAAACAAAAGAACAATATTAGCTATTCTCCAGTCTTCTGGGTCCTTGTCCATGGCTAAAGAGGATATAAAAATCTCTGTTGAAGCCCCAGCAATCTCTTCCTTTGCCTCCCACTCCATCCTGGGATAGATCCAGTCAGACCCTGGGACTTATGTATCTCAAAGTTTTTCAAGACATCCAACACCTGTTCCTCCTTAATATTGATGTGCCTTAGAATATCAACATGCCCCTCCCTAATCTTACCATAATGCATGTCCTTTTCCTTGGTGAATACTGATATGGAGTATTCAGGTCCTCACTCACTTCCTCTGGTTCCACGCATACATTTGTCCTTGAGTGAACCTACCCTTTTCCTAGCTACTTTTTCCTCTTAATCCTAGTATATGTATAAAATGCATTGGATTCTCCTTAATCCTGCATGCGAAGGACATTTCATGCCCCTTTTAGCTTTCCTCATTCCTTCTTCCTTTATCTTCCTCAAGGGCCTTGTCTGATTTCAGTTCAAATCTTTCGCTTTCCACCTCATCAACTGTGCAAATGAGCTGCCGCGTGCATTTCTCATGATATACGTAACCAAAGAGGAAGAAATGTTCGCTAACCTTGCAGATTTCAGACCAATGGTGCTATATTAAAAGCTCAAGCACACATCACTTCAGATGCTGCACACTAGGAACTGGGTCTTTCACTGCTGTGCTCAACTCTGAAAACGTCTCAGAAAAAGGCAAGCTATATCCTTGCTTCCAGGACAGAAATCGGGACATGCTGGTGGAGTCTTTTCTCCTACTGACTCTTCCCAAAAAGGGCTGGCCAATTGACCCAGCCAACCTGGAGAGAAATTGCAGCACTGAGCAGTGCTGTGCCCACATTAAAAAGGCTGCCCAGCACTGCCATAGTAGTCTTCTATGCACTGAAAAGGGAAGTATCACAATCTTTAATGTATGGCCTCACATTACTCACATTGCAGAACCATTACTCACTAATTCTGCCACTGCACACACATCAGACAAAGATTCATGGACTACAACCCTTTGTATTGCATGCATTATGTTTATTCACCCAATACATCCTCTCAAACTATTAACCCTTCATGTTCTTCCCCTGCACTTCCTACTCACTCATTGGGGACACCCCACCTCCTCTCTTCCTCATGCATGACCATTAACTGTACCTGCATCCAATTCCATCATACTCAATCCCTTGCTTTGTATCCTTGTGGTAATACTAGACCATAGACCCTAGACAGGTGTCTCCACAGCACCTGACTGATGCTTAGTTTTATTCATTTGTGGGATGTGGGTGTCACTGGCTGACCAGCATTTATTGCCCATCCCTAATTGCCCATGAGAAGGTGATGCTGTGCTGCCTTCTCGAACAGCTGCATTCCCCCAGCTATGTGTTGACCCACAATGCCATTAGGGAGGGAATTCCCAGGATTTTGACCAGGTGACAGTGAAGGAACAGTGATATATTTCCAAGTCAGGATGGTGAATGACTTGGAGGGGAACTTGCAGTTGGTGGAATTCCCAAATATCTGCTGCCCTTGTTCTTCTAGATGGAAATGGTCATGGGTTTGGAAGGTGCTGTCTGAGGATCTTTGGTGAATTTCTGCAGTGCATCTTGTAGATAGAACACACTGATGCTATTATGCTTCGGTGGTGGATTGTGTGGATGCTTGTGGATATAGTGTCAATCAAGCGGGCTGCTTTGTCCTGGATAGTGTCAAGCTTCTTGAGTATTGTTGGGGCTGGACTCATCCAGGCAAGTGGGGAGTATTCCATCACACTCCTGACTTGTGTCTTGGAAATGGTGAACAGGCTTTGGGGTGTCAGGATGTATATGTAATTGTCAGACTGCTCGCACTTTAACGTACAGGTCTGGCCATAGCCAACTCTCTGTTGTGTAACTTAACTTGATGTGGTGGAAACCACTGATTGATTATGGTCTCCATTCACCCCAATATGGGTTTGTCCCTTTTGACTTTAACGCATGGCCATTTACTTGAAGCAGTGCGTTTCCAGTATAAGTCGCTGGAACATGCTGCAGCTCTGATTTTGTTGTAGCATAGTGTCAAACGTTGATATGTCCATGACTAATAGATTGACTGCTCAGTGCTCCCCACTGCCACAAGCTGCCTGCTTATTCCTTGTTGCTAAAAAACAAGCTAAAGTGCGGAGGCTAGCACCCCATTCCTCACTGCTAAAGTAAGTATGTGCTAAGAAAGGAATGCAAAGTTGACAGAGGCTGATAACTTCCAAGCTAATGAGAAAATGGCAGCACTAAGAAAAGACAGGATGTTAGTGTCCATTGTGATTGTATGATAGCTGAGACAAGCATTTAGTGATCTGTGGCTGCCAGATACTAGTTCATACACTTCACTAACACCTTCCACCCCAACCTTAAGTTTACCTGGACCATCTCTAACACCTCTCTCCCCTTCCTGGACCTCTCTGTCTCCATATCGGGCAACCACCTAGAAACCGATATTCATTTCAAGCCCACCGACTCCCACAGCTACCGAGAATACTCCTCCTCCCACCCACCTTCCTGCAAAAATGCTATCCCCTATTCCCAATTCCTTCGCCTCCGCCGCATCTGCTCCCAGGATGAGGCATTCCACTCCCGTACATCTCAGTTGTCCTCGTTTTTCAAGGACCGTAACTTCCCCCCCCAGTGGTCGAGAACGCCCTCAACCGCGTCTCCCACATCTCCCGCAACTCATCCCTCACACCCAGTCCACACAATAAGAACCAAAAAAAAAAAAATCCCCCTCGTCCTCACGTACCACCCCACCAACCTCCGGATCCAATGCATCATCCTCCAACACTTCCACCATCTGCAATCCGACCTCACCACCAAAGACATCTTTCCCTCCCCACCCTTATCTGCTTTCCGGAGGGACAACTCTCTCCGTGACTCCTTTGTCCGCTCCACACTCCCCTCCAGCTCCACCACACTCGGCACTTTTCTCTGCAACCGCAGGAAGTGCTACACCTGCCCCCATACCTCCTCCCTCACCCCCATCCCAGGCCCCAAGAAGACTTTCCACATCAAGCAGATGTTCACCTACACATCTGCCAATGTGGTATACTGCATCCGCTGTACCCGGTGTGGCTTCCTCTACATCGGGGAAACCAAGCAGAGGCTCGGGGACCGCTTTGCAGAACACCTACGCTCGGTTCGCAATAAACAACTGCACCTCCCGTTCCTCAGACGACATGTCCATCCTGGGCCTCCTGCAGTGCCACAACG
>NC_063363.1:28674935-28676710 GCF_021869965.1 Rhincodon typus | reverse complement strand
CTCCCCACCTACACTCACCTTTACTGGCCCCATCCCCGCCTCTTCGACCTGTTTGTTTCCTCTCCACCTATCCTCTCCTCTATCCATCTTCTATCCGCCTCCCACTCTCTCCCTATTTATTTCAGAACCCCCTTCCCCTCCCCCTTTTCTGATGAAGGGTCTAGGCCCGAAACGTCAGCCTTTCTGCTCGGCCTGCTGTGTTCATCCAGCCCTGCACCTGGTTGTCTCGGATTCTCCAGCATCTGCAGTTCCTACTATCTCTGATTCAACCTCATACAACAGCTCGTCAGCCATCTTACAACTGATGGTTGCAGAAGAGGGTTCACTGGATTGTCAATGAAGTCTTGGCATGCCTGGCCATCAGAGGTGGAGGTATTGGAGTTTTCCCGCCACATGTTGACAACATTAAATATTGGTCAGTCACACAACACGCACTGATGTGAACTTGATGTCAGTGGTGAGTGAAATATGATCACGAGAATAATGATAACATTAACATTCTTGCCTTGACAGTTTGAGTTCAAGTCTTTAAATTTCCCACAGTGCCTGTAAATGGAGATGGCTGAGGAGGATGACAGTGACCCCTCAGGGGTTGATCACCCCTTTTCTGCTGTGAACTTGTACAGACCACATGCAGCAGGTATTCCCACTCCAACAGGGACTGCTAACTCAGCTGGACACATGGTATATGGTTATGATGTATCGTTCTTCACTCTGCCCACAAGCATAACCCTGACTTTTCAGTCACTTGCCACGCAATACATTATCTTACTCTTGCACTCTCATTTCTGTCGTCTTCAGCCTTCTGCGGTGAAGCTTAGCTGGAGGAACAGCATTTCATTTTCCGTATAGGCGCTTCACAGCCTTCTAGGGATCAACACTGAATTTTAGGAACTCTGAACTCTGCATTCCTCCCCCACTGCCTAGTACCTGGTTTCCTTGGTTTGGCTTTCAGAAGACTTGTATTCTGCTATTAACACCCACTTCATAGAATCCCTACAGTGTGGAAACATGCCCTTTGGCCCAACAAGTCCACACCAACCCTCAGAGTATCTCACCCAGACCCATCCTCAGACACTATGGGGCAATTTAGCACGGCCAATCCACCTAGCTTGCACATCTTTGGATTGTGGGAAGAAACCGGAGCACCTGGAGGAAAACCACACAGACACGGGGAGAATGTGCAAATTCCACACAGACAGTCACCCAAGTGTGGAATTGAACCCAGGTCCCTGGCGCTGTGAGGCAGCAGTGCTAACCACTGAGCCACCATGCCGCCCAACATACACTTAATATCTACTTCGGACCCATGCCTTGACAATTCGCTACAACTTTTTGTTGTGGGATACCTATTATCTCTAACCTTCTCTGGACCTTCCATCTCTTCTACTTGCTCCTTCTCACTTTCTCCACAAAATCCCATCACTTTTCCTCCTCTCTATTCAGTTCCAAAGAAAAAGCATTTCAGACTGAAAACATTAACCGGTTCTCTCTGGCTGCACAGATGCTGCCAGACCTGCTGAGTTCCTTCAGCACTTTTGTTTATTTCAGATTTCCACAGAGTATTTTTCTTCTGTTTGAAATTCTTTGTCAACTCTTTGAGCTGTGTCTGCCAACCAAGGCCCTCTGAGCAGGCAGAGCAGGGATCTGAGCAGCCTGACAGTGCTGCAGCCAAATGGGATACATCACGTAGATCAGTGGAAGAGTAAATATTTGTTGATGCCCAAGGCTATATATAGATTAGAGAGTGTTACACAATGTTGGTCTATTAAGTT
>NC_063363.1:28645840-28669935 GCF_021869965.1 Rhincodon typus | reverse complement strand
CTCTATCCCTCTTCTATCCGCCTCCCACTCTCTCCCTATTTATTTCAAAACCCCCTTCCCCTCCCCCTTTTCTGATGAAGGGTCTAGGCCCGAAACGTCAGCCTCTCTGCTCCTATGATGCTGCTTGGCCTGCTGTGTTCATCCAGCCCTGCACCTTGTTGTCTCGGATTCTCCAGCATCTGCAGTTCCTACTATCTCTGATTCAACTTACCATGTTTTACCTGTTGGGAATTTGAGTTATTTAGCTTCTCATTGGTTGAGACAAGATTTGGAAGTGGGATGTATGTCAGGCAAATTGCAGCTTTATTGAGATGCAAATGCATGGAAATACTGCAGACACCACGAAGAGTGAGATTCTGAATTCCCTATTTAAGACATGAGGGAAATAAGATTTTTCTCAACATCAAGAATCTGATTTTGTTTTTCATTTTCACCCAATCTGGCCATCTTTCCTGTCACGACTCTCACCACATCAGGTAGGGGAAAATCTCACCTGTCACATTCTGGTCTCACCTAGACATTGTCCCATAGCCCCGTGCAAGTGATAATGTCTGAATCTACTAGTTATTATGTTTAATTGAAACTTTAGGATTCAAGAGTCTTTGATTTTTGTTCCTAGATGGCTTTGAATTAAATCGTTGATTTCATTAGCAAAAGGTCTCATTGCATAAATATGTTTTAACACCACTACAAAAATACCATTTTTAAAGACATACTTGCTGAAAATGGAGACATGTTGCCAAAACCCTTCTCCGGCAGTATAAATTATTGTGATCATTTAAAATTTAGCATTCTTACGCTTGTTCTGATGAGTGCGAGATGAAGAGTTTTGACAAGGTGTCTCTGCTCAGCACAGAAGGATGCTATTGGTCCATCATAACCATGTCAACTTCTTGAAAAAAAGTATCCAGTTGGTTTCCATACCCCTGCTGTTTCCAGATCACACTGCAAAGTTGCTTTTTAATGAAGGCTGAACTTCCACCATTATTTCAGATAACGCATTGCAGACCGTAGCAAAGTGCTACCTGAAAACAATCTCACTTGTCTTTGGCTCCTTAACCAACAACCTTCAATCTTTAAGTTACTGACCTTTCTGCCTCTGGAGGATCTCATGTTATCTCTTTTGAATAAATTAGGCTTCTCATAAATTGGGCTTAAAGGTTTAATGGCAGTCTTACCTCTTAATGTGTTCTGGCACCTTTAAAGTAAAACAGAAAGTGTTAGAGAAATTCAGCAGCTCTGGCAACTTCTGTGGAGAAAGAGTTAATGTTTCCAGTCCAGTCACTCTTCTTCAGAATCCAAAAAACATTTACAGAAACACAAATTGCTGGAAAAGCTCAGCAAGTCTGGCAGCATCTGGCAGAGAAGTCAGAGTTAACGTTTCGGGTCAAGTGACCCTTCCTCAGATCATTGAGTCATTGGATTCAAAATGCCAATTCTGTTTTTCTGTCAACAGTTATCACCAGACTTGCTGAGTTTCTCCAGCACTTTCTGTTTTACTTTCAGATCTGCAGCACTTTGCTCTTATTCAGATTAAAACTATAAAATTTGCTAAACGGAATTATGAGCTAGAACGTGATAAAATATAGCCAGAAGCCATCAACACCAGCATCCAAACTAAACAGAAGCTGATATTTTCTGGTGAACTGTTTTAATGATGTGTGAACAACATGAAAGTGGTAGAACAGCTCCCTCGGGTATAAGCTCACAGATTCAGTGAGGATGAATTGCTGCTTTACGCTTCAGGAAGTGCTAATGATCTGAAGTGGAAATTAGCTCATTGGGCTTATTCCTAAGTAACCATCTAAAACTGAGATGATAATAGTGCAGAGATAGTAGGAACTGCAGCTGCTGGAGAATCTGAGATAACAAGGTGTAGAGCTGGATGAACACAGCAGGCCAAGCAACTTGGCCTGATAATAGTGCAGGTATTTTCTATACAATCTCAAAAATTTACAAGTTTTTGTTTGAATATATTTTTCCCATCAGTTGAGGGAATTGTAACTTCCAACCATAGTTCATATCCAGACCAGCTGCAATCTACATCAACTATAAGGCAAAGTTCCTGCTGCATACCTTTTATCATCAAACCCAGGTATGGCGCAGCACAGGTGAGATACAGTTTAAAGTTCCTTCTAAACTATCCTATTGCACAGCCCTCATTTGATACTGGGTTGTCCCTTGCTAACTCATGCTCGTTCCACTTTTGACCTGTGCTTACTGATCCAGCAAAGCTGCATTTTTACCCTTTTTCTCCCCCATTTCGAGGAAGAATCGTTCGATCCGAAACAATAACTCTGATTTCTCTCCGCAGATGCTGCCAGTCCTGCTGAGCTTTTCCAGCAATTTCTGTTTCTGTTTCACTTTTACCATCCTCAGCCGGATGTTCAAATTGCTTCATGGTGTCACCTCAACTCGATCTCTGGAATCTCCCCAGCCTGACACCATTCCATAATATCGGAGTTCCTCTGATTGTCTGTCTCCACCTTTCCTCAACCCAACGTTGGTAGCTGCTGTCTAGGCCTCATCTTCAGAAATTTCCTCCTAAAACCACACTCTATCCTTTCTTTCTCCTCCTTCAATACCCTCTGTGAAACTCATCTCCTTGACCAAGTTTTGATTCACCTGTCCTCAACCTTTCTTTGGAGCTCAGGATCAAATTTTGCCTCTTACTGTTCCTATGACAGTACATTATGTTAAATTTGTGTGAGATATTAGTTTAGCCTTGGCTAGAATATTGTGTCCAGCTCTGGTTACTGCACATTAGAAGGGCTGTGAAGGCATTGGAAAGACTACAGAAAAGATTGATGAGAATGGTTTGAAGGACAAGGAACTCCAGTTAACAAGATTGATCGGAGAATTTAGAACTATTTTCCTTGGAGAAGTGAAAGCTGAGAGGAGATCTTACTGAAATAATTCAGGAGGGCTTTGAGCAGAGTAGATAAGCGAAAGTTGGTTCCACATATGAAAATGTTGAGAATTAGAGGGTACAGAATTAAAGTAATTGGCAAAGAAACAAAAATGGTTAAGGTGGGCAATGCACAACCTGAGAGTGCAGTGGAGGCAGGTTCAATCAAGGAATCAAAAAATGAATCAGACTGCTATCTAAAGAAAAGGAATGGTCAGAGTTGTAGGGTGATGGCAGGGAAAGGCACTGTGAACAACAATGAGCGAGCTGTAACAGACATGAAAGGCCAAATATCCTCCTGTTACGTTGTAACTTTTCTGTGTTGTGTTAAATATACTGCATCAGGGCAAATTGTTGTTGCTTATTCAGCAATATAGCTGCCCAGTTGGATCAGGACTGTGGTTTAAATAAGCCTCTATCACATTTTCCTGGAGTGTATTATCTCAATTTCATATTTATAAGATAAAAATGTCCTGATAGTACATTTATGAAAGGCATTTGTCATACCCTATGAAGCTGTATCAAAGAAAAACTGGAAAGTTCAAAGGTTTCATCACTCCTTATGTACAGGCAATAGGGGAAAGAGCTGAGCCATGTATCATGTCTGTCACAGTAACTTTGGGAGGAGACAAGCAAATAATGGTTTGCAACAGAGTCATCTGTTTCAATGTTGATTACATTATTCTGGGTCTGGAAACTGGAAGAAAATAAATGGTTGTCAACCATATCCCTTTAAAATGTAACACAATTAATAAGAGTAGGCAGAGGTCTTGAAATGTCACTTTGAGATGAGTGCCTAATATGTAGACATTTTCTCTACTTTATAATGTACTCACTAACCTAGTTACAACACATGCATTAAGATATCAGTTAATGAAGTCAAAAAGAAAATATCTGCACATTTCTGCCCCACAGCATCATTCCAAAGATATAGAGAGCCAAATGTTGTTATGTTTATTGATTTTTTTATATAAACGATTAGTTTGTTCCTTAGATTTTTGATTATGAGCTACAGTGGCAGAAATATGCATTAGCACGAAATTGACAATCTACCTTTGAGAAATCTCAAAATTACTACTGTAGGAAATCAATATTATAGAATATAATAGAACAGGTAGAAGGGAGGATAGTCTTTTGAGGTTGCATAATAGGAATTAATTATTTTGGTCACTGTTTGTTTTGAGCTCGTTTGTTTTACAAACACACAGCAGTATAGAAAGAGGCCATTCAGCCACTGAGTTTATGCTGGTTCTTTCAAAGTGCAATCCAGTTAGTCTTACTCCCCCTGCCTCTTTGCCCTTGTGCCTGCAACTGTTTCTCCTTCTGATAGTCATTAAATTGAATCAGATTCAGACAGTTCAAACTGAGGGCTTGCAATCCTACCGTGTCCCATACAGGCCCCATTGGCTCAGAATTAAGGGTGGTCACCGAATTCCTGAGTTTGATAAGGCACAGGTGGAAGCTTTCTTTATCCCACTCAACTGGGTAGCACGGTAGCTAAAGTGACCACCCGAACATTGGTCTTTATTACTGAAGGATAAGCCCTCAGGCTTAATCCTTCTTGTCTGAAAAAAGTGTCACTGATTAAGAGGCAGTAAACAAGGTTATCTTATGCATGTACCAGTTAGAGCTAGTGAAATACTTCAAAAATTCCATCCCCTCAGATGTACCTGGAAACTAAAAGGATTACACAACTTGCTATTGGCCAGTGGGTATGGGCACTGAAGACAGAAGACATGTCCGGGCCGACTGCTAGGGATTACAGAAAAAACAATGAGATTAATGGGAGTCAGTCAGAGATCACAGTGGACTAGCCTTGGCTCTGACATCAGTCGCAGATTTCTGGAAAGTCACTTCCTTTTTAATTCATTAACAGGATGAGGGATGTCACTAGGCAGGCAGCATTTATTGCCCATCCCTAATTGCTCAGAGGGCAGTTAAGAGTCAACCACATTGCTGTGGGTCTGGAGTCACATGTAGGCCAGACCAGGTAAAGATGGCAGTTTCCTTCCCTAAAGGACATTAGTGAACCAGGTGGGTTTTTCCCAACAACTGACAAAGGATTCACAGTCATCATTTGACTCTTAATTCCAGATATTTGTTGAATTTAAATTGAACAATCTGCCATGGTGAGTTTTGAACCCACGTCCCCAGAATGTTAACTGGGTCTCTGGATTAACAGTCCAGTGACAATACCGCTAGACAATTGCCTCCCCTCCTTCTAAGAGTGCAGATAAGGCTAAACAAAACCCTGAGAGCTGCTGGCATTTTATATCCAAAACAAGAGTGGCCACATTTCCCTGGGGCAAGGCAAGCAGGCTTGTAATGACACTAAAGGATACTGGGCCCAGCCAAATTCTACACTGGGAAAGACATTACCTTCCCACCAGATAGTGCAGCAGGTACCATGGTCCTGGTTGAGGAGGTGCATGTCTACGCCCCTGTCAATAGCTAAACAAGCTCAGCTAGTCAGGTTAGGGTGGCACTGCATACAGAAATATACAGCCTCCAGGCTGATTATCGAAAACTTCTTTTTGGAAGCCCACAAGATCCTAAGGAGGTAATAAATAGAACTTCCTTGTCAGCAGTCCAACATGTTGACCACTTGTTAACAACACAAGCTCAGACTGCTCACACTGAAGCTGTGGTGGAAGCACTTCCTGAATGCTACTACATTAAAAATGAGATGCTGAGGAAGAAATGGAGATCTCCACATCCACCCCTGACAGGCCTGCACGTGAGGAGTGGAAGTGACCTGTGGGTAGTGGTACCACTGAGGTAGATATTGCTTGAAAGCAGCCCCCTTGGTTGGCTTGCATCCATGAGCATCCGCTCCCTCCAGAACCGATGCTCAGTAGCAACAGTGTGTACTATCTACAAGATGCACTGCAGAAATTCACCAAAGATCCTCACACAGCACCTTCCAAATGCACAACCACTTCCATCTTGTAGGACAAAAGCAGCAAATACATGGGAAAACCACCACCTCCATGTTCCCCTCCAAGTCACTCACCATCCTCACTTGGAAATATATCACCATTCCTTCACTATTGCTGGGTCAAAATCCTGGAATTCCCTCCCTAACAGCATTGTGGGTCATCCCCACAGCAGGTGGAATGCAGCAGTTCAAGAAGGCAGTTCACCACCACCTTCTCAAGGGTAACTAGGGGCAGGACAATAAATGCTGGCCAGCCAGCAACGCCCACATCCCAAAAATGAATAGTAAAAAAATGTTTAATTCCTCTAGCTGGACAGGCTGGTATACTCAGAGCTCAAGCTTGCATCAAGCAGAATTCTTACTGGCCATGACTCTATTGGGATACAGAAAAAGTTATGCCAAAGCTGGGAAAGCCTCAACCCACTGTCAGACCTGTAATCGAGACTCCTGCACCGGCTTTTGGGGAAGCATTCAATAAAATGTTTGTGGGCTATGTGGGAAAGGACACTACCAGTACATCATTACCATTATGGACATGCCTCTTCAATTCCCAGAGACTGTATCCCCAAGAGCCATATCCACCAACACAGGTGTAGGAAATTGACCCAATTCTTCACCTGTTGTGGAATTTCCATTAAGATCTATTTGGATGAAGAGTCAAATTTCATGTCCAAAACAGTTCAGGAGGTCAGGGGTCACTTACTCATGGTCCAGCGAGAGTCTTCAGTGTGTCATTCTCAGTCAGAGGGCCATAAGAATGGTACCAGCAAACCCTAAAAACAACAATCAGGGCAGACTGCCATAAATTCCCCTCGAGACTGGGATAGATTCTCACCTGCTCTTCATCAGACACTCACCCAATGAGTTCTTTGGGTTTGCCCCATTGGAAGTGCGCAGTCTCTGAAACTAATGAAGGAAAGGTTTTTAAGAGAAGAAGGTGGGGGTTGGGGGGTGGTGGGGAGCAGTGTGGTCTCTTGTGGTAGTGTTAATGTCCCTACCTCTGAGCCAGAAGGCCCAGGTTCCAGTCCCACCTGCTCCAGAATTGTGTAATAACATCTCTGAACAGGGTGATTACAAAATATCTAGAGATCTCCATGTTAGGTTATCAAGAACACTTGAAAATTTTCCGGACTGTGATGAAACAAAAGACACAATGGCCAAAACCCATAACCTTAGCCAGGAGACTGTGTGCTGGTGATCCTATGATTAACAGGTGAGCCCTTAAAAGTACGGTTCAATGACCCATTCAGATTGGCAAAGAGATTCAGGGAAGTAAACCATCCAATAGAGACGCCATTTTTGACAGAAAAACAGCGAAGGTTGTGTCATGTCAAAGCAATAGAGCAAACCACCCATTGAGATTGGAACAAGCTAGTCTTATTGCTACTGACCTGGATGATGAGGGTAGGAATGGAGATGAATTGGATGGAGATGTGTTTGAGGCCCATATTGAACTCTGTTAAACCTGACTAACCAATACAGAAATACTTGTCCACACAGATGCCTCATTCACCTACTAGGTGCAGGACAGCAAACAGACCTTATGAGGTTGTTCATCACTTTTAAGGGCTTTTTCAGAGACAAGCTAGGCTGCCCTACCATCATGCTCTACATGATGTGGATGTGGGAGCGGCCTCTCCCATAAGGAAATATCTCCATTTGGCTCGTTCCGAAAAAGCTGGCTCAGGCTCAGAAGGGGATCAGCTCAACAGCAACTCATGATGCCTAGCAACCATTGCTAGAGCTCCCCAGTTGTGCTCATAACCAATCCGGATTGTTCCAAAGTTCTGGCTACTGAAAGGTGAATGCAGGGTCCAGAACTGACTCCAAACTGACAATCTGGCTGGAAGATTGTGTAGATAGAGTAAATAAAGCACCCTACACTGCAAAGATAGGTTTACCCAAGGGTAACTGGCAGGTTCCCTTAACTGTCTGAACAAAGGAAATCTCCTCCTTCAGAACTCTGGACAGGTTATACCAGTATTGAATCAAGACGTTCAGACTCAGAAATGCCCTAGCCACCTTTCAAAGGTTGGTGTACCAGACAGTGCCTTGTTTATAAAATTGCATAGTGTGCCTAGACAATCTCCTAGTGTACAGCAACACCTCTTCAGAGCAATTCTTCCAGAAAATGCAACTATTGACTTTGTTGTCAAAGTCAAAAAGGTAAATTTGCTAAGGCCCAAATGACCTACTTAGGACACAATTGCATCAAGGAAGAGTACCACCCTGGGTTTTAAAGGATGAAACAGTAGCACAGTTCCCTATTCCCACAATGAAACGGGAAATCATAAGTCTGTTGGGGACGTGTGCTCTACGGAAAGTTTGTCTTGAACTTCAGCACAGAAGCTGCACCATTGACAGATCTAATACAGAAAAAGCCAATTTAGTCTGGACTAAGAAATGCCAGGCAGCTTTTGAAAAGCTGTAGGCCATTTTAATTGGCAACCCTGTGCTCGCAGCTCCAAACATTAAGAACAAAGAAACAAAAAACAATGCAGCACAGAAACAGGCCCTTCACCCTCCAAGCTTGCGCCAACACATTTCTATACTAAAACTGTTATCACTTACAGGATCCGTATCTCTCTATTCCCTTCCTATTCGTGTATTCGTCCAGGTGTTTATTGAATGCTGTTATTGTGTCTGCTTCCATCACCTCCTCTGGCAGCACGTTCCAGGCACCCACCACCCTTTGTGTGAAAAACTTGCTTCGCATATTTCTTTAAAACTTCCCCCTCCTCGCACCATGAACCTGTGTCCCCTGGTAATTGACCCCTCCACCCTGGGAAAAAGCCTCATACTTTCCACTCTATCCATGCCATTCACAATTTAATAAACTTCTATTAGGTCACCCTAATCCTCCAGTCCGAAAAGCATTCTTCCACTGCTACCCTCTGATTCCTATGACTAAGCCAGTTCTGTAGCCATCTTGCCAGCTCACCCTTGATACTATGTGACTTCACCTTTTGTACCAGTCTGTCATGAAGGCAAGTATTTAAACAAGTATTTAAAGTAGCCATTGATACAAGTAACATTAGGGCTAAGAGTTTTACAAAGTCAAAGCCAGAATAACGAGATCAGTTGAGTCCTTTACCATTTCTGATGTTTACTTAGTTTTTTTTGGAAGAGAAAGAAAATCTCAGTTTATCACTAGCTTTCAGACACTGAGATACATGTCCAAAAAGGATACAGAGAGACCACAGTCTACACTGGCTACAACCTGCTAACTTTTGTGGAAATGATTTAAGACTCAGAATGCCAGGTTATTCCATTGAAGTTTGCTTCTTCACCAGTACTACCCAAAAATCACCCACGTTACTCCAAAATCAAATGTAATTCCGGATGCCTGTCTGGAACCTAAAGCTACCTGTTTAGAACTGAAGGAACTGAATTTGATCTCGGCTAGAGGAATGAGTGTACTAGTGTTTGCTCTTTTATATATTTAAACTGCCTGAGAGAAGATTGCTGATTGGCCAGTGACTCTGATTGGTAAAGCTATTGCTGTAGAGAATGCAGCAGTACTGAAAGTGTCCAGTCTACCTGAGATTACCCTGGAAGAGGAATGAATCTCGAACAAAAATAAAAAACAAAAACAGAAATTGCTGGAAAATCTCAACAGATCTGGCAGCATCTATGAACAGAAATCAGAGTTAATGTTTCGGATCCAGTGACCCTTCTTCAGAACTAGTGGTAGCTAGGAAAAAGTTGTTTTTTATGCAAAAAGATAGGGTGGGGAGGTGGGAAACGGTGTAAGGAGTAAACGATAGGTGGATATAGAGCCCAAAGAGAGAGAAGAACTGTTGACAGACTTGAGAAATAGATGAAGCTAGCTATTTCATGCTGTGATTGTATATTTGCAACACAAGTGGTGCTCAACTCCATCAGGGTGCTTCCAATCTAGCCAAAAATACATTCTGCTTATCACACAAATGGGTAAATGTGGTATACGAATTTTAGTGCCAGTGTGATGCTAAGTATCTAAACCACATATGCAAGGGTTCAACAGATTGTATTAAGCAGCATATCCCTTCAGATATTCACAACAAGCAAAATACTGACTGTACTAAATCATTCTATGGATGTAAAACTTGAAGCACAATTTCTAGCATCAGATGTGATACGGCAACTGGACAACACTTGTTGGATAACCTTGAGTATGCAAGGAAATACATTGACAACCAAAGTAGGCTTGTCACGTGGGCTCACAGTACGGTGAACTTGCATGTTTCAGAAACTGTGTATATTAATTCACAGGTCCATGTTCTTTGCAAACAGAAAGAAATTGTTACACGCACTGTGCCCATTTCAGCTCACCAAAAATAAGTGACAATGTCATGACCAATCAGAATCTGCCTGCCTGGTTTGAAATCTAATCAAACCTTAGCAGTTAACTGCCAATTAGAATTATCTGGTGCATTCTCCATGGCAATGCCTTTACCAATCAAAATTCAACCACCCACCAAGAAGTATTCTCTTCAAACACAGCATATATGTTAGATTTCTGCTTAAATTGCTATTCTTGTGAATTGTCCTGATGTGTGCAAGATGAAAAGTTTCGACAAAATGTGTCTTTTTCTCAACAATACTATAGTTCTGTACTAATTGAGGATTACTTAAATCAGTTGGCTGGATGACTGGTTTGTGATGTAGAGTGACACCATTAGCGTGAGTTCAATTCTCAGCCTGGCTGAGGTTACCATGAAGGATTCTCCCTCGCAACCTCTTCCCTCACCCTGAGGCATGGTGACCCTCAGGTTAAACTACCACCAGTTGTCTCTCTCTAACGGGAGAGCAGTCCTATTGTCCTCTGGAACTATGGTGACTTTACTACCAAATGAGTATATCTGTTGCATCACCAGGCCCTGAGAGTGATGCTGTTTGTTCGTTTTAGACTTTTCCTGGCAGGAATGCAGATTTACCAAAGAATTAGAGCACGAGTGAGAAAGGGATATTGATCTTATGAATGACGTGATCACTCTTTAAATCCTCAAACACAAAATTCTCCAAGTAAGGGTACTAGCGTATACCAGAGGCTGAGTTTTCATGGACAGCATGGCATCTTCTGTGTTCTGAGAAATCACGAAGAAAAGTGGGACAAGCTCATGGTGCAGTCAACAGATTGTCTTCTGGAATAGTCAGAAGTTTTTTTTAAAAATTTATTCCCGGGATGTGGGCATCACTGATTTGGCCAGAATTTATTGTCCATCCCTCATTGTTTAGAGGACAGAATCAAACAGAAAGAACTTGTTACTAGTTACAAGTCAACCATATTGCCGTGGGTCTGGAGTCTCATGTCAGCTAGACTAGGTAAGGATGGCAGTGACATTCCCTAAAGGATATTAGTGAACAAGTAAGGATTTTTCCTGACGATCGACAACGGTTTCATTGGACTGTTAATTCCAGAACTTTACTAAGTTCAAATTCCACCTCCGTGAGTTTTGAACCAAAGTCCCCAGCATATTAATCTGGATTACTTGTTCAGTGGCAATACTGCTAGGCCATCACTTCCTCAACATTGTAATCGCCTGAGGCTGCTTGCAAATCCACTGAACCTGGCCGTGACAATTGTTAAAGGAAAACCCAGTCAAACCTCTCCAACAACGTTCAACTGTTGCCAATGATACAATAAGAATTGACCAGTGTCGGGTAATATAGAAAGAGATGCTGTAACAGTGCATCACGAACACCAATAAAGATCTTATCGCAGCGAGGGCAAAGGGTTAATGACCTGTTGAATCAACCAGTCCATCAAACTGCCAGAGCAGCACCTGCAGATAGAGGTTCAGATTTAGTAGCACAGCAATTACACGTCACTGTGAAAAATTGATCATGTTTTTTCTCTGCTTACAGCCCCTGGAGGTTGCAAGAAGTTGGACGAAATAATTAAAAAAAAGGTCTTATTATTTGGGCCAATCAGTCAATCACACAAGCACTGAGAGTTCCTGGAAACCCCTCCTGAGTCTGTTCCCAATAAAAAATGTTTGGCCATTCTTCTGCCCCTCTCAACATGCGACCACAGTGACCTAATTCATCACACGACAGCGAGTGACTTGGTTACAAACATAAACTGGGATGCTTGTTCGTGGCATTATTGTGACACAAAAATTACTTGCAGCTGCGAAGCTGTCCTCCTCTGCAGCCTCAGTAAATTGCGTGCCTGTGAAAAATAAAAGATCCCTGTCAGTTCTTTTTTTCCAAAGCAGGTCTCTCTCTTTCCTTGATCTGCCTATATTTTATGTATTGCTTTCTTTGAGCATGGTAAAGGATATGAGTGTCAGCCATTAAGGTCTAAAATCTGGGCCAGATGGATTGTCCAATTTTGCAACACATCACAATATACCAAGCCTTCCATAATTTGGAAGAATACCCCTTATTATAATTTTTAAAAATTTAATCTGCTTTTCTAATCAACCTGTTGAGAGATGTATTGCACACTTTTGGATTAGATGGGACTTGAACCTAGTCCATGGGGTAGGGATACTACCACTGTGCCAAAAGAGGGCATGATGTTTCCATTGCCCGTGATTTGTATAAACACTGCCTGTAGGTGGTGCAAAGAGAGCAAACACACAAAGAGGAAGTGAGATAACAAGGTGTAGAGCTGGATGAACACAGCAGGCCAAGCAGCGTCAGAGGAGCAGGAAAGCTGATGTTTCGGGCCTAGACCTTTCTTCAGAAAATGAAGAGGAAGTTGTTGTTTTTGGCAAGTGATGGAAAGCAGCCAGTCTCAAAGATGGCGCTGCAGGAAATGTGCTTTTACACAAGTTCTCCAGATTTTTAATTGCCTAGTGTAGATTCCCTGTTCCTGCTGGGGTCCCAGTTACTGCCTAGCCCACCCCCTAGTGCCCTCATTATCGGCAAACACTCTAATGCTGATGTCCTTGCACATGGAACAAAATGACGCCTTTGATGCATGTGCATTTTCCCTGCAGCGGCCTCCTGACATCACAGGCTGTGTCTATGCATGTGTGGTGGCCATTTTGCCATTATGGATAATCACTGGGATTTCCATTTTACAATTTAATCGATCCATTCTGTGTCATGACTGTAAGCAAGGCTCAATGCTACATTTTATCAGTTTGGTCAGATGTTGATTAAGCACTGTCCACGCTAAATAGATCATGAACAACCATCATAATGGTGGCTTTCATCTTATCAGTCAGAATTCATTAAACTCACATTCATCCTCTGTTGAGCGCACCAAAGCCAAATGCAGCAGCAACTCTGGGACATTGGGCTTATTGAGTTTTAAACAAATTTAAATCTTCTCTTCTGTCATTAATGTACAGTCTCAGCTCGGCTCATTTTTACTTGAGTCAAGAGGTCACACATCCTGTGCCCTATGGGAACACCACCATCTGCAAGTTCCCCTCCAAATCTCTCACCTTCCCAACTTGGAAATATATTGCTGTTCCTTCAATGTCGCTGGGTCAAAATCCTGGAATTCCCACCTCAATGGCAATATGAGTCAATCCACTGCACATGGACTGCAATGGTTCAAGAAGGCAGCTCACCACAACCTTCTCAAGGGCAACTAGGGATGGGCAATAAATACTGGGCAAACCAGTGTTGCCCATGTCCCACAAAGGAATAAAAAATTTTTTAAACTCTAAGGTATAATCATGTAACACAGGTTTATGCTTTTATCGTTGGTCATGGAATCTCACTCAGTGCTGATTGATTGTACACTTGGCAACATAACAAGTACATGACAATGTAAATGATTGGCTAAAAAGTATTTGATATTCTGAAATTGTGTGTGATATATAAATTCAAATTTTTTCTCCTCTGTTTTTCAAGTGTCAATCATCAAAGCAGCTGCATCATCAAGTGAATCACAATAGAATTTGAAAACTGAAATAACACTTGGGGAGGGGATCCACAACTCTGAAAAAGGAGGTTTGCAGCCAGAACTCTGAAAAAGAAACCAAGCCACCTCACACTGTAAATCTCCCGCTCTGGGTGCAGACCTCCCACTCTGGTGTTAACAAAACCAGGATGATGGGTGGTCAGTTTGGTTTTGTGGGGTCGGCATTTGAATATTTTAAACTTATGCATCTTCATTTTAATACCAATTCCTTTTTTAACTGCAAGAGGATGATTGAATCCATAAGCCTTTATAGCATTGCTTGTGGACCAGGAAGTACTGGTGTCATTTCTTCAGGTGCAGCAAGAAAACCCCCATAAAATCCAGCCCCATAAGCTTCCTGTCAAACCCCTCCTCATGACTGAGTCTTCTTGACAAGTATCTGGGCCTTGGATAAGATAACCCTTTCATCGGTCCTCCTCTCCTAAACACCAGCAATCTCTGTTAGCCCCTCATCAGCCTTATCTACTCTCAATACAGTTTGATGGTGGCCTTGTTCTGCAGGATTGCCCTCTAGATAAAGCAAATCCATTAGTCAATAAAATTGGCTGCAGGTGGGAAACTCATGGGAAAAAGGGAATCCTTCACTGAGCATAGGGATGGTGGTTTACTGGTAATGTCACTAATGGACTAATAATCCTGAAGCTCAGTTACTGCTGTAGCAACATGGATTCAAATCAGCTTAGAACTCTCTGTTTTGTACTTTTACTGTAACTTTTGAATTTACGTATATGTTATTGTCAGTCATTGAGTCAAGACACATCTAATTTGAATGGTATACTCCAGTTTCAATGGCATACTGAATCGGAATGCTATACTTCAACCTTAAGGGTATATTCCAGTCTGAATGGTATACTCCAGTTTGAATGGCATACTCAATTTTAAGGGTAAACTCCAATCTGAATGGCACATTCCAATCTGAATAGTATGCTCCAAACTGAATGGTACGTTCCGATGTGGATGATATACTCAGTCTGAATTCTACACTGCAATCTGTGTAGTATACTGCAATTTGAGTGGTATGCTCAAATCTAAATGGTATATTCTAACATTAATGAGCATGCTCAACTCACAGCCCTTTCTGGAACCTTGAGTGCATTTGGATGACTATGTGATATGCTTGTTTAGGGAGGCTGTAGGGTTAATTTGATAAAATCTTCAAGTTTGGTGTAAAATGTATGTTGTAAGTATCAAAAATTTTGTGAATGTATTGAGGCACTTCAGAGTGGAATATACTGTATAGAGAAAAGTATATTGCTTTTTGTTTATAAACTTCAATGTCAAATGTTTTAGAATGTTACTTTCATAAACTTTGTGAATAATTTGGAGGGAAAAAATGGCCCTTGTGGTCATGTGAAAATAAGCTTATTTTCCAAATGCTTAACCATGACCAGACCTTTGGAGTTATTGAAGTAATGATTAATTTGGGCTGAGATGCATTACCAATGATTAGTTGCTGTCTATAGGGACTAGAATCCAAGTTTAATATTGCTCAAATAATGACTTTCATATTTATTTTAATTGAGGAACTAAGCTGAAGGGCCATGTTGAAATCATTCAGAAGGCACACTATAAAGCTGTATTTCATCATAGTACATCCTAATACATACAAGTCTCTGACCCCTTCAGTCACTGAACAGAAGTAGGGAAGGAAAAGGAGCAGAAAATTACATGAGAACCTAAGAAACCAAACTACAGAAAGATGGAAAGTTGAAAAAGTGATTTGAAAAGATTTGCACACCGCTTTGTGCAGTGACAATATTGTAGCCAAGGCATAATTATTGCTTATTGAAAACTTTTCCTGATACCTCACTATAATGACTTGATATATAGTTGTCAATGGCAATTCTTGATCAGTCTCTGTAGAGACTGCTTTCACGTGTAAAAATGAATCAAATTTGATTTTAAAATCATGTTATAGAGTATTCACAGCATAGAAAGAGGTCTATTGTGCATGCAACTGTCATCAAGCATCTATCTCTTCCAACCCAATTTTCTGGCACTTGGCCCATACCCTAAATTTGTTTGCTATGTGCTAGTCAAAGCAGTAATAGCAGGATATATCTGATGACTACATAACTGGAGACATAGTGCAAGGGGCTGGGTTGCAGATTTCTGGGGCATTGTGACCAGTTCTGGACTGGTGGGACCAGTGAATACAGGATGAGTTGTATCTAGGTAGGGCCAGAACTGACATCATAGGGGGAATATTTGCTAGTGTGGTTGGAGAGGGTTTAAACTAACATGGCAGGGAAATGGAAAGCTATATAGACAAAATGGAGAAAAATGAGAAGTGATTGGCAGAGAATTCAAGCCACAGTGCAAATTAATGTGAACAGGACTAGAAAATGGTAGAAAGACAAGATTTAAGGCCTTGGTAATGAGCGCACAAAGTGTTTGTAAAGTGGATGAATTAGTTTCTCAAGTAGATACAAATGGATATGATAGGGTTTAAGGAGATATGCCTGCATGGTGACCAGGATGGAAATCAAATATCCAGATTTTAGGAAGAACAGACAAAGAAGAAAAAGAAGTGGGGTAGCATTACTAGTTAAAGAGATTTAATGCAATAGAAAGGAAGGATATTGGCTCTGGTGAAGTTTAATCTCTATGAGCAGAATTTAGAAACACCAAGAGGAAGAAAATGATAATGGAACTTGTGTATAAATCCCCAAACTATAGCGGTAGTGCTGGGGAAGGTATTAAAATCAGAAACTAGGTAAATTGGATTGGGGAATAAAGCCTAATATCTGCAATAGGGAAAATGTTAAGAGTCCATTATAAAAACTTAGTAGCAAAAAAGTAACAAGATTGTGAGCATGGATTTACAAAAGGCAAATCTGTTGGAAGTTTAAGTTGATAAAGGGCCAGTGGATGTGTTTTACTTGGATTTTCAGAAGATGTTCAATAAGGTCTCCCGTAAGAGATTAGAATTGAAAATTAAAGCACGTGGAATTGGATGTTATGGATAGAGAACTGGCTGGCAGACAGGCATTATCTGAATGGCAATAGATTGGGAAAGGGTGAGGTGCAACAAGATCTGGGTGTCCTTGTATAGAAATCACTGAAAGTAAGCATGCATGTGCAGCAGGTGGTGAAGAAGGCAAATGTTGGCCTTCATTGCGAGAGGAATGAATACAGGAGCAGGGATATCTTGCAGCTGCTGTGCAAGGCCTTGCTGAGATCACACCGAGTATTGTGTGCAGTTCCTCCTCTGAAGAATAATATTCTGGAAATGGTGAAAGTGTAACGCAAGTTTACCAAACTGATTCCTGGGATGGCAAAACTGACGTACAAAGTGAGACTCAACTATACTACTGGAGTTGAGAATAATGAGAGGGACTCCCATAGAAACCTGTAAAAATTTTAACAGGACAGGATAAACATATGAAGGATTTTTTTTTTTTTTTTTGATTACTGGGGAGTCCAGACCAAGGGGTCACAGTTTAAGGACACAGGGTAGGGCATTTAGAACTGAGATGGGGAGATTTTTTTTCACCCAAAGAGTGATGTATCTGTGGAATGCTCTGCAACAGAAAGCAGTTGAGGCCAGTACATAAATGCTTTCAAGAAGGAGTTAGATCCAGTTCTTAGGTCTAAAGGGATCAAAGGGTATGGAGTGAAATCTGGAATTGGGTATTGAATTGGATGATTAATTATAATCGTCTTGAATGACAGCAGGCTCGAAGGGCTAAATAGCCTACTCCTGTTCCTTTTGTTTCTGTGATTAAAAAGGAGACGTGATGAAAATAGGGTCTCTAGCAATCGCATGGGAATGTTGTGGGGCTATATGTGTGAGGAGTTGGTGACACCACTTCTGAGGATTAAACTGGTTTGATTGATTCCTGATGTACCATCTTGCTGGTGCAATTCTTGTCTCCAGTTGCAAAAAGACACATTCTGCTCCGCTAAAAGCAATTGCATGAGTTAAATGCTGTGCTCTAGTGTCACAAAGTGACTTCCATGTTCATGTTCTACAGTTTACATGACAATGTTAAGAGTTTTATTTCCTATGTTCAGTTTTAACACATGTTAGTACAAGTACATTATATTTATTGGTGCTTTATTAACTTGCTTCTTAAGCCAAATCCTCCTTGATGTAAAACTTTGGCCAGTGCAGTATAAAACCATACTCAGGGAAACTTAAACCCTTAAATTGTTAACACTTGTCTTTGTGAACTGTTTACTTTGAGAATTTATTGGTGAAATTGAAATGGAGCCCTCGGACACCATTTCCATTCAGTGTCATGCAGAGTATAATGATTAAACCCAGAAAGAGCATTCCCCATCCCATTAGCCCCTCAACCCTCCCAATAAGATTATTGTAAACACACATGGAATGAAATCCAATGACAGAGCAATGTTCGGTCTCTGACTTGACTGGAGTAACACCAAGCAGTCAGGGGTATGCTCAGTCAACACAAGTCACTCCCTAACCTGTAGCAGACCGAACTTCTTCATCCCAATTGGAGTAAAGAGACCTAAGTGATGTGCTCACTAGGACCCAGGAAACTTCCCCACCCCACCACCTTTCCCTCCTCTCTGAGAATGAAACTTGGGAGGAATTGTAAACTGTGAAAACAGTTTAGGACTCCAAAATGCCATTGACAAGTTAGTGGAGGTGGCTGATCAGGCTCAATGCAGGGAAGTGTGAGGTGATACACTTTGTTTTTCAATGTTCTTCCTATCAATGTCAAATACAGGGTACAACACTCAAGGGAGTGCAGGAGCAGAGTGAGCTGGGTGTGTACATGCACAGGGCGTTGGAAGTGGCAGGACAGGTGGAGGGAGCAGTTGAAAGAGCGTACGGTGTTCTCAGTTTTATTAGTATGGGCAGAGAGCACAAGAGTAAAGAGGTGATCTTTAGATGGCACTTGTTTCATCTCAGCTGCAGTATTGTGCACGGTTGTGGGTGCTATGTAATAGGAAAGATCTGAATGCGTTGAGGAGAGTGCAGAAATGATTTTTAAGAGTCATTTCAGGAATGAGAATCTTCTGTTATGACAATAGATTGCAGAGGTTGGGAGCATCCTCCTTGGAGAGAAGATTTGATAGAGAATTTCAAAATGTGAGTGGGCTGGATAGAGGAACGAGCGAGAAGCTGTTTCTGCTCTCAAAAGGAACAAGAATTAGAGGGCATAGACGCAAAGGTGATGTAAGGGAAAAAAAACTTTTCCTCCCAGCAGGTAGTTAGGGTATGGAATACACTGCCTGGAAATGTGGTGGAGGCAGGTTCAATTGAGGCACTGGAGTAGTCATTGGCAGGTTCGTAGGATATAAATAGTGTTTAAGGATATGGGGAAACAGCAGGAGATTGGCCTGAATTACCGATGTTTGTTTAATAAGCCTGTGCAGGGCTGAATGGTCTCCTGTAACAATTCTGTGATTTCCATCTGATTATTATCCAGAGACATGGACCAAACAAAGTACTTCAAGAATCTGACTCATGAATATGAGCAAAGTCACGCTACAATTCCTGGTTAGGAAACATAGTGTTGCATAGGAGCCTGACTCAGCTCAATATGTTTAGGAATGGGCTGGCGTGCAGTTATAAGCAGGGAAATTGACAGCACATCAGGAAGCTTTCACCAAGCTGCTGACTTCTATATTTAACTCTATTGCCTTAGGCTGCATGTGAGTAAACCCCTTTGAGAGTGTAGGCTGTCAATTTCCATGTGTTTATTTACCCAATTACAGTAATATTAACATGGCTTTTGCAACATATTTATGGGTGAGCCAGGCACCTGTCAATGAAAACAAGGCCAGAACAGGAAGGCTGGTTGGGGGAGAGGAAACAGGGATGGGTGGTGCTGATGATGTGACAGGGAAACATACAAGCATTTTAAATCTTGCTGTTTTCTTGCCTGATGGAATGAACAGCATGCCACTTGTGCTGAGGGGTCCTTTTGACATCTTTGGAGCAGTGATCTTCAAAGCAGAGCTTAAAAATACATGCTGTTATAATTTGGAGTCCAGATGAAGCCTGAGACGACTGGCAGCAGTAGAAGTATCAGGAATAACAATGATAAACTTGCCATGCCATAGGAGAGAAGAAGTGAGCGGAAAAATTCATCTCACAGGAGGAGAGCACAACGCAAGAAGTGCAGGCAGATGAAAATGTCTTTAACATGTTGGAACACCATTGTCTTAGGGCAATGAGTCTAATTGATTTTGTTTTGCAGTACCTATAAATATCTTTGTGCAGATGTGTACGTAGCTTACAGGGAACATTGCTGAGGAGGATCTAGGTCTGATATCAGTTGTGACAGACATATGAAGTTTTGAATCGAGAACTGCCGTTAAATAGCACTGCTTTCCAGACAGTGTCTGTCAAAGTCATCATGTTCATCACCTTTTGCCTTTGGCTCCTTCCAGGGCTCTGCTGACGATTGAATGTAAAATATCAGAATAAGAGTAGGCCATTCAGCCCATCCAGTTTGTTCTGACATTCAACTTGATCATGATTCACCTCCTTCTTCAATGCCACTTTCTCACACCATACCCATATCCCGTGATATCTTTAATATCCTGAAATCAATAAATTTCTTGAACGCACCCTGACTGAATCTCCACAGCCCACTGTGGTACAGAATTCCAAACGTTCACGCATTTGAGTGAAGAAATTCTTCCTCGTCATTTCTAAATGGTCTATTTGTTGTTCCGAGATTATGCCCCCTGTCCTATAACTTCCAGTAAGGGGGAAATATCCTTCAAGTAAGTGCCCTGTTGAGCCCTTTGTAAGTTAGAATTATAGAATCCCTGACAACAAAGTGCAGGGCTGGATGAACACAGCAGGCCAAGCAGCATCATAGGAGCAGAGAGGCTGACGTTTCGGGCCTAGACCCTTCATCAGAAAAGGGGGAGGGGAAGGGGGTTTTGAAATAAATTCTCCAGCATCTGCAGTTCCTACTATCTCTGATTCAATTATAGAATCCCTGCTGTGTGGAAGCAGGCCATTTGGCCCATTGAGTCACACTGCCCCTCTGAAGGGCATCCCACACAGAACCACCCTCCTTACCCCAATCCCTGTAACCCTGCATTTTCCATGGCTAATCCACCTAGCCTGCACATCTTTGGACTGTGGAAGGAATCCAGAGCACCCAAAGGAAACCTACGCAGACACCGGGAGAATGTATGGAGTTTGTACAGTCAGTCACGCAAGGCTGGAATCGAACCTTGCACTGTGAGGCTACCGTGCCGTCCCCTAGTTGGGGATGTCTGCAGGAATGGATAGTCAGCAGCCAACAATTACATCAGAGATTTGTGATTTTATTTTCTGCCAAGGCAGACAATTATATTGACTTTGTCACTAATGCCAATCAAACTGAGAGCATGCCTAGGTTTATGGGACTGGCTGGCTTCCCACAGATGCAGGGCGCACCAGGTGACAATATGGAACATGCCAAGACCACCCAGGAGTATTCATCAAATACAAGGGCTTCCATTTCCCTCAAGGTATCATTGTTTTGCAGCCATAAAAAGGTCTTCATTCAGCTATGCACAAGATTTCTGGATATTTGTCATGATGCTTTTGGTCTGTGACTGTCCATCTCCATCATCTCCTCATGTTTCAAAGTAGATTTACAGATTGGATATCCTCTGTCTGAGTAGCCAATTAAAATGTACCTTTTTTAAAATTCACTCACGGGATGTGCGCATTGCTGACTGGGTCAGCGTTTATTGCTTGGCCTATTTGCCCTTGATAAGGTAATGGTGAGCTGCCTTCTTGAACAGCAGTCCATCTGCTGCTATAAGTTGACTCACTATGCCGTTAAAGAGAATTCTAGAATTTTGACCTGGCTACACTGAAATCATGGAGAAATATTTCCAAGTTTAAAGTTTTGTAATGGAACTTATGGTGCCAAGGCATATGAGGATATGGACCAAGTGATAGAATATAGGGTTAGAATAGTTAGGTGCCTGTTTTTGACCACAGATTTGATGGGCTAAGGGCCTTTCTCTGTGCTGTAGATGATTCTTTGACAACTTTGAGGAACCCATTTGATAACGCCCAGAGTGATACTATGCAAGCCATGCATATACAATTGAGAAAGCTACTAGCATGCTGAAGATGCCTGGGCAGATTTGGAGTACCCTTTCAGCATCGACCATTCCTAGTTACCAGAATGCTGCAATTCATTGCGTTCACGTTGGGAACCTGCAGGAGGACAAAGGCACCCAGCTCCTCACATTACTCCCAAGGAGTAGGAGGAGGAGGAGCAGGAATGGAATATGACAATTGTCCCAGCAGTGGTGCATGTTGCTGCCTGCGATGCTGTCATTAATGTTGGGTTTCATTAGATGGCATTACTCCACCCATCTGACAACTACATGCAAACACCATATTTCCCCCAACACCACACAACATCACACCCACAGCCCCAATCAATTTATGTCCTACCATTTATCACCATTGAAAAGCTACTTGCTGGGCAGCAACCAAAAGTAACAAAAACAGAAGTTGCTGGAAAAGCTCAGCAGGTCTGACAGCATCTGTGAAGAGAAAACCAGAGTTAACATTTCGGGTCCGGTGACCTTCCTCAGCAACGAAAAGGAATTGCATGGAAAGTGGTGGAAACCAGTAATGTTCTTGAGATCCAAAAGCAAAACTTAATAGACCAACATTGTGTAACACTCTCTAATCTATATATAGCCTTGGGCATCAACAAATATTTACTCTTCCACTGATCTACGTGATGTATCCCATTTGGCTGCAGCACTGTCAGGCTGCTCAGATCCCTGCTCTGCCTGCTCAGAGGGCCTTGGTTGGCAGACACAGCTCAAAGAGTTGACAAAGAATTTCAAACAGAAGAAAAATACTCTGTGGAAATCTGAAATAAACAAAAGTGCTGAAGGAACTCAGCAGGTCTGGCAGCATCTGTGCAGCCAGAGAGAACCGGTTAATGTTTTCAGTCTGAAATGCTTTTTCTTTGGAACTGAATAGAGAGGAGGAAAAGTGATGGGATTTTGTGGAGAAAGTGAGAAGGAGCAAGTAGAAGAGATGGAAGGTCCAGAGAAGGTTAGAGATAATAGGTATCCCACAACAAAAAGTTGTAGCGAATTGTCAAGGCATGGGTCCGAAGTAGATATTAAGTGTATGTTGGGCGGCATGGTGGCTCAGTGGTTAGCACTGCTGCCTCACAGCGCCAGGGACCTGGGTTCAATTCCACACTTGGGTGACTGTCTGTGTGGAATTTGCACATTCTCCCCGTGTCTGTGTGGTTTTCCTCCAGGTGCTCCGGTTTCTTCCCACAATCCAAAGATGTGCAAGCTAGGTGGATTGGCCGTGCTAAATTGCCCCATAGTGTCTGAGGATGGGTCTGGGTGAGATACTCTGAGGGTTGGTGTGGACTTGTTGGGCCAAAGGGCATGTTTCCACACTGTAGGGATTCTATGAAGTGGGTGTTAATAGCAGAATACAAGTCTTCTGAAAGCCAAACCAAGGAAACCAGGTACTAGGCAGTGGGGGAGGAATGCAGAGTTCAGAGTTCCTAAAATTCAGTGTTGATCCCTAGAAGGCTGTGAAGCGCCTATACGGAAAATGAAATGCTGTTCCTCCAGCTAAGCTTCACCGCAGAAGGCTGAAGACGACAGAAATGAGAGTGCAAGAGTAAGATAATGTATTGCGTGGCAAGTGACTGAAAAGTCAGGGTTATGCTTGTGGGCAGAGTGAAGAACGATACATCATAACCATATACCATGTGTCCAGCTGAGTTAGCAGTCCCTGTTGGAGTGGGAATACCTGCTGCATGTGGTCTGTACAAGTTCACAGCAGAAAAGGGGTGATCAACCCCTGAGGGGTCACTGTCATCCTCCTCAGCCATCTCCATTTACAGGCACTGTGGGAAATTTAAAGACTTGAACTCAAACTGTCAAGGCAAGAATGTTAATGTTATCATTATTCTCGTGATCATATTTCACTCACCACTGACATCAAGTTCACATCAGTGCGTGTTGTGTGACTGACCAATATTTAATGTTGTCAACATGTGGCGGGAAAACTCCAATACCTCCACCTCTGATGGCCAGGCATGCCAAGACTTCATTGACAATCCAGTGAACCCTCTTCTGCAACCATCAGTTGTAAGATGGCTGACGAGCTGTTGTATGAGGTTGAATCAGAGATAGTAGGAACTGCAGATGCTGGAGAATCCGAGACAACCAGGTGCAGGGCTGGATGAACACAGCAGGCCGAGCAGAAAGGCTGACGTTTCGGGCCTAGACCCTTCATCAGAAAAGGGGGAGGGGAAGGGGGTTCTGAAATAAATAGGGAGAGAGTGGGAGGCGGATAGAAGATGGATAGAGGAGAGGATAGGTGGAGAGGAAACAAACAGGTCGAAGAGGCGGGGATGGGGCCAGTAAAGGTGAGTGTAGGTGGGGAG
>NC_063363.1:28557745-28645830 GCF_021869965.1 Rhincodon typus | reverse complement strand
CGTTGTGGCACTGCAGGAGGCCCAGGATGGACATGTCGTCTGAGGAACGGGAGGTGCAGTTGTTTATTGCGAACCGAGCGTAGGTGTTCTGCAAAGCGGTCCCCGAGCCTCTGCTTGGTTTCCCCGATGTAGAGGAAGCCACACCGGGTACAGCGGATGCAGTATACCACATTGGCAGATGTGTAGGTGAACATCTGCTTGATGTGGAAAGTCTTCTTGGGGCCTGGGATGGGGGTGAGGGAGGAGGTATGGGGGCAGGTGTAGCACTTCCTGCGGTTGCAGAGAAAAGTGCCGAGTGTGGTGGAGCTGGAGGGGAGTGTGGAGCGGACAAAGGAGTCACGGAGAGAGTTGTCCCTCCGGAAAGCAGATAAGGGTGGGGAGGGAAAGATGTCTTTGGTGGTGAGGTCGGATTGCAGATGGTGGAAGTGTTGGAGGATGATGCATTGGATCCGGAGGTTGGTGGGGTGGTACGTGAGGACGAGGGGGATTTTTTTTTTTTTGGTTCTTATTGTGTGGACTGGGTGTGAGGGATGAGTTGCGGGAGATGTGGGAGACGCGGTTGAGGGCGTTCTCGACCACTGGGGGGGGAAGTTACGGTCCTTGAAAAACGAGGACAACTGAGATGTACGGGAGTGGAATGCCTCATCCTGGGAGCAGATGCGGCAGAGGCGAAGGAATTGGGAATAGGGGATAGCATTTTTGCAGGAAGGTGGGAGGGAGGAGGAGTATTCTCGGTAGCTGTGGGAGTCGGAGGGCTTGAAATGAATATCGGTTTCTAGGTGGTTGCCCGATATGGAGACAGAGAGGTCCAGGAAGGGGAGAGAGGTGTTAGAGATGGTCCAGGTAAACTTAAGGTTGGGGTGGAAGGTGTTAGTGAAGTGGATGAACTGTTCGAGCTCCTCGTGGGCGCACGAGGCGGCGCCAATACAGTCATCAATGTAACGGAGGAAGAGGTGGGGTTTAGGGCCGGTGTAGGTACGGAAGAGGGATTGTTCCACGTAACCTACAAAGAGGCAGGCGTAGCTTGGGCCCATGCGGGTACCCATGGCTACCCCCTTTGTCTGTAGGAAGTGGGAGGAATTGAAAGAGAAGTTGTTGAGTGTGAGGACGAGTTCGGCTAAGCGGATGAGGGTGTCAGTGGGGGGGGACTGGTCGGGCCTGCGGGACAGGAAGAAGCGGAGGGCCTTTAGGCCATCTGCATGGGGAATGCAGGTGTAGAGGGACTGGACGTCCATGGTAAAGATGAGGTGTTGGGGACCGGGGAATTGGAAGTTCTGGAGGAGGTGGAGGGCGTGGGTGGTGTCACGGACATAGGTAGGGAGTTCCTGGACCGAGGGGGTGAAAATGGAGTCCAGATAGTTGGAGATCAGTTCGGTGGGGCAGGAGCAGGTGGAGACAATGGGTCGACCAGGGCATTCAGGTTTGTGGATTTTGGGAAGGAGATAGAAGCAGGCAGTGCGAGGTTGGGGAACGATGAGGTTGGAGGCCATGGGTGGGAGGTCACCTGAGGTGATGAGGTTGTGGATGGTTTGGGAGATGATGGTTTGGTGCTCAGGGGTGGGGTCATGATCAAGGGGGCGATAGGAGGAGGTGTCGGAGAGTTGGCGTCTGGCCTCGGCGATGTAGAGGTCAGTGCGCCATACTACAACTGCGCCTCCCTTGTCCGCGGGTTTTATGGACTGACCTATCCCCTCCCTCACTCCCCACCTCCACTCACCTTTACTGGCCCCATCCCCGCCTCTTCGACCTGTTTTGTTTCCTCTCCACCTATCCTCTCCTCTATCCCTCTTCTATCCGCCTCCCACTCTCTCCCTATTTATTTCAGAACCCCCTTCCCCTCGCCCTTTTCTGATGAAGGGTCTAGGCCCGAAACGTCAGCCTTTCTGCTGCTATGATGCTGCTTGGCTTGTTGTATAAGGTAATGGTTCTGAAAGGGTTAATGTTCATGTTGCATTGGCTCCACCCATTCTGATGTCGTGTACAGTCTGTGTGAGCCATAGAGATTAACCCGAGCTCTTGAGCAAATGTGACTGTATCAGCTCCTGAAGATCCTAGTAATTATGGCTGGCTGATTTGAAGTTGAACTTATTTCTATCTTGCAATAAATCTTTTGTTAGTTAAGAACAGTACCTCCTCTGTAGAAACTCTCTATTGTTAGAGGATATAATTAATGGATAGAGTCTACTGGGGGTTGATTTGCAATGTAAAGCAACACCAACAGTGTGGATTCAATTCCTACGTTGGCTGAGGTTACCATGACGGTCTCTCCTTCTCAAACCCTGCTGTCACCTGCAGCATAATAACCCTCAGGTTAACTCATCGCCAGTTGCTTTAGTCTAATGAGAGAGCCAGCCTATGAATTCGCTAAGACTATGGTGACTTCACTTCACACATCTCATTATGACATTGCATAAGTAGGAGGTTAATGGCCTATGGTAATGAACACATGGACACAGGTGGTATATATAGACAGAGTAGGACGAATATATATGCGCAGTCTTTCTGATATTACAACACTGTTCTTTAATGATTAGTTTTGAGATGTTGGAAGGTGGTGAAAACCATGACAAATGCAAGCCTGTTTTTTTTTAAATGCTGAGTTTTCCCAGCACTTTGTTTTTATTTCAGACCTCCAGCATCTGCAGTACTTTGCTTTCGTTTTAGCCTATTTTGATCAGGGAGGGGTGGATGCAGCTCTTGGTAAGTTGTTGAGTGGTTATGTGCTTGAGCAAGGTTGAGAAGGCAGAGTGGGGGGGGTGGAGGGGCTAATGTAAGTCAGTCAGTAATGTACTTATGGCATCGAGAGAACACTTGGAGAGATGGTCTGCGATGGAGACTGCTGTATAAGCAACATTCTGTATTAGACTACAGGAATGTATATAGTGTTAACAAAGAGTTAGCTTTACCTTAACTATGACTGTATGTAGCTCACAAGTAAATGAGAAGATAAGGACAAGTAACAAGTTCAACACTAAGAGGGTCAAGGGGCATTCAGTCAAGGGTGAGCTACTAGAGGTTTTTAAAACTTACGATTGGGTGGATGTCGGAGTGACATTTCCAGTTTTGAATTAAAATTAGAGGCTGTTGGCACAATACAGTCCCAAACAATTCCAAAATGGAATTCAGAAGAAACATTTTTTAGATTTAGGATAGACTAGGCTAAGATGCAGATTTTTACTCTATGGCCAGCCCGATCCCAAACCAAGGTGTACAGAGCAGAGCAGAATGCATTTGATTGTGATGCTGTATTTTATCTTTAATGGATATAGGATCATCGGTAAGGGCAAAACTAATTGCTCATCCCCAATTATCCTTGAACTGAATAGCTTGCTAGGCCATTTTAGAAGGCACCACATTGCTCTGGGTCAGGAGTCACATACCAGGGTGGTAGTTTCATTCCCTAAAGGACATTAATGAACCAGATGGGTTTTGACACTAATTGGCAATAGTTTCACAATTGCCATCACTGAAGCTATTTTATATTCCGGAGAGAGATTTCGGTGTCCGTTTGCATAGATCCCTGAAAGTTGCCACCCAGGTTGATAGGGTTGTTAAGAAGGTGTACGGTGTGTTAGGTTTTATTGTAGAGGGATTGAGTTTCAGAGCCATGAGGTCATGTGGCAGCTGTACAAAACTCTGGTGTGGCCGCACTTGGAGTATTGCGTACAGTTCTGGTCGCCGCATTATAGGAAGGATGTGGAAGCATTGGAAAGGGTGCAGAGGAGATTTACCAGGACGTTGCCTAGTATGGAGGGAAGGTCTTATGAGGAAAGGCTGGGGGACTTGAGGCTGTTTTCGTTGGAGAGAAGAAGGTTAAGAGGTGACTTAATAGAGACATACAAGATGATCAGAGGATTAGATAGGGTGGATAGTGACAGCCTTTTTCCTCAGAAGGTGATGGCTAGCACGAGGGGACATAGATTCAAATTGAGGGGTGATAGATATAGGACAGATGTCAGAGGCAGGTTCTTTACTCAGAGAGTAGTAAGGGTGTGGAATGCCCTGCCTGCAACAGTAGTAGACTCACCAACTTTAAGGGCATTTAAATGGTCATTGGATAAACATATGGATGATAATGGAATAGTGTAGGTTAGATGGGCTTCAGATTGGTTTCACAGGTCTGCGCAACATCGAGGGCCAAAGGGCCTGTACTGCGCTGTAATGTTCTATGTTCTATATGTTAGTTGTATTTGAAATCCACTAGCAGCTATGGTGTAATTTGAACCCAGGTCCACAGAGAATGAAGCTGGGCCATGTCCAATGACATTACTATTTTGATCCGTTTCTCCCATTCCTTCCCTGCTTTGGTCTTTAAAATTGCCTCCAGTATTGAATCCATGGGCATACCACTACTTCCTCTTAATGCCTTCCTCCATTCCCTCCAGCCATAGTTGCTTGGTCTCGCTGGCTGGCTGGTTCCTTCCTGAACAACAGTATCTCCCTGAAGTTTCGTAATGTTACATTGGCAACTCCTGAGCATGTACAATCCCTCTGTCAATTTCTTGTTATCAGCTTCCAGCTAAAAATCCGTCCGATTGTATGACTGCAAAATCCCTTTTAAATACTGAATTTGAAATCAGCTCTCTCAGTAATACAGCCAGTTGGGTTAATTGGTCAGGAAACCTTGAAATAAAGTTATAATAATGCACGCCTGTGTTTCTTGTTCAGTGCCGAATCCTACTACCTGTCTCCATACAAGGGCATTCTGCTCCCCTCATGTTGGAGAATTAAAATTAGAGGTCATCAATATAGGATAGTCTTCAACAAATATTAGAAGGACCTCAGGAGGAACTTCTGTGCCCCATGAATAAGAATGTAGAATGTGCTAACATAAAATCCAGCAATGGGTGTCCACAATGCAGAAATAGACCAATATAGACAGAAAGTACTTGACTAACCATGACACATCAATGTAGCAAGAAGCAGAGTTAATGTTTCAGGTCCGTAACTTCTTCTGTTCTGTAACAAGTCAGAGATGTAACCAGTTCTAAGCAAATACAGAAGGAGGGAAAGGTGGGGTAGGGGTGCAGGGGGCTTGAGGGGAAGAACAAAAGGTAAGGTTCATAATAGGATGGAAGACTGGAGAGATTAAATGACATCAAGGGTAATGGTGTAGGGCAAGAAAAAGGTAAGAGGACAAACAAAGGAGACACCTAGTTTGAGAGGAGGTGTAAGTGGGAGAGTTATTCAGGAAGCATTATAGACAAACTTGGCTCCGTCATCACCATTGTCAACACAGGTGGGCTCTTTGTGCAAGGGTTACTGAAAAACAATGAGATACTGGTGCTCTTCCCCCACACCCTTCCCTGATACAACTCTGACATTTCAAAATCAACTATATCTTTCTCAGTTGATAACCAGCTGAGATCAGTTAACTCAACTTTCATTAAGTTCTAAGTTTGAGGGGAGCAATAGCCTAGTTGTATTATCACTGGATGATTAATCCTGAGACCTAGCTAATGTTTCGGTGAGATAGTAGGAACTGCTAATTTGCTGGAGAATCTGAGATAACAAGGTGTGGAGCTGGATGAACACAGCAGGCCGAGCAGGAACGCTGACGTTTCGGGTCGAGACCCTTACCTGGGTTTGAATCTTGCCACACAAGATGGTACAACTTGAGAGTTAAATTTGTGAGGTAGTTTCCTTGAGTTCAAGATTCATCCTATTTCAGACACTTGCAATAACATCTCTGAGCTCATTGATTAGAAAGTTGTGTTCAAGTCCCACTCCCAAGCTAAAGTTAACATCATTGCACAGTTCTGTGGCATAGTGGTAGTGTCCCTACCTCTGATCTAGACAGCCTGGGTTCAAGTCCTATCTGCTCCAGATATGTATCACAATATATCTTGGCTTTTTTTTAAACAAAATCTTGAGTTGCACTGCCTTCTCAATCAGAAATTATATTTATTAAACTACTCAGCGAATGACTGATCAAAAGCACCAGGTATTTCGTCTCTTCCCAGCATTTAGTTGGTCCTATTCTGTGAAACAGATTTATGTCTGAAACAGATACTCATGGTTTACAACATAACCAGAGCTGATGGACACTGCACCTATAAAATAATGAACACTGCTCCTGTGCTGAGCTAATTCAACCTCAATTGGAAAATAACTATGTGCTTCTGTGTAATAATAGTCTGCCTAAGCTCAGGTCCTCTGCTAATTTCTCCACACTTCATGGCCTTGTGCTTTCCACTTTGGGAGGTTCCTGCAAGCCACCTATTTTCAACTTCAGTGAGCATTCTGACCTGTGAAAAGAGGTGGTTTACCTTTTCTCCTTCATGTTGCATTTAAAGGAAACATATCCTCTGCCTGGAGGCAGCCCCATAAACTCTTGCAGGTCTTCTCCAAACAATATTGAGAACTGATTCTTCCTTTAACCTTGCCTTATAACACTGAGCATGGAACTTTTAACTGGGCTTGCTTAACTCGCAAATGCCTTGCGACTTTATTTATTTTGTGTAAAATAATTCGGGCAAAGCAGAGCTTAAATCCTAAAGGGAAAGTTCCTAAACCCAATGGCAGTAGCTGTATTTTCGTGATGATATTTCTTGCTTTAATGTTCGAATTCTCAGGAGAACATCTCCACAGATTGCTTCAGTTAACTTCTAACTTAAAGTTCCCTGATGGTCTGGTGGTTAGGATTTGCTGCTTTCAGGTCTGAATTCGTTAACCGGTAGGGGAATAACAACCTTATGTATTCTGCTAATTTATCATGATGATCGCATTTCTAACTGATTTTCAGAATGAGGAAATTAGCTGTCAGAAGAATTATTATCATCCCAAACTTTATTCCATTTAATATAAAACAAAGAACTGAGGATGCTTAAATCTGAAACACATTAAGAAGTTGTTGGAAAAGCTCAGCAGGTTTGACAGCATCTGCATATGTGTATAGATTTTTGAACAGTAAAGGAATTGAGGGTTATGGTGAGCAGGTGGGAAAGTGGAGCTGAGTCCACAAGAAGATCAGCCATGGTCTTATTGAATGGTGGAACAGACTTGACAGGCCAGATGACCTACTCCTGCTCCTATTTCTTATATTCTTAAGTTTCTCTCTAGGTTCTGAGTTCATATTCTAGGCTAACACTCCACGCAGTACTACATAGGGGGATGCTTCACTGTTAGATGTGCTCCTATGCTAAAGTTGTTAAAACAAGAATGTCTTCTGACATGATGCTGGGTATAGAAGGTATGAAAAATTTCATTGGAACACTCGAGGGGAGTCAAGAAAGTCTTTACTGGTGTCCTGACCATTATATAGTCCTTAGCCAGCATTGCTAAACCAGATTTATCGGTCATTTGTAGGACCTTGCTAAATGCCTCATTTACCTGCATTACCGAAAAGAATCACATTGCATGTGAAATTTGTTAGGCTGCAGAGCATGGGAATGATCTGAGGTTTGAAAGGTGCTATATAAATGCAAGTTCTTCCTTGTTTCTTGGGTAATGCTAAGCTTAGACATACTCATTTAATTGAGGCTGGCTTAGTAATTGGTGGCATTACAACGAGGGATCGTTTCACTCAATGAGTTTTTATTATATCAATGGAAACATTAGCCCAATGGTTAACCTTGCCATTTAAAAACAAAATTCTAAGTTAAATTTAATTTGTCAGTATCAAAAAATTATTTCCAAGGTCATGGTCCTTCAATTTTATTTTACAATGTAATGTTTTAATTTCTCGTGTGGATAGTTTCAATCCATCTGTTAACACATTTTAAGTAATATTCCTGTCAGTGCTGTTTTAACCCGTTTCTTAAACTGATCTTAACGCAGCATCTTACCCATTGTCCAGCAGAAATGTATGCATGGGATTTTAAACCTTTTGAAGTGTTAACAACACTACTTTTCACAAAATGTAGCCTTAGTGGTTTTATTGATGAAATGTAGCTCCTTCAGAATATTTTTCATCACATTTAGTGTGGCAGAAAATAATAAAAGAAAAGAAGCATGGAATATAATGCTTGCGGAACAATACCTTTAACCAGTTATGTCTGAAGCTGTCATTTGATAGAAAACATATGTCTATTTATGGCTGGCTAGTTATTCGCAAAGTTGTTCTAACAAATCCCTAGTGGGAGCACAATGGTTTATATTCTCACTCTGAAGAAAGAGTTCCACTCCAGCTTACTCCCAGGCCACTCGGTTCCACAATTTGCTTTGGTGTTTGCAAAATATTCCCTTGCGTTCCATTAAAAGTCCAGGACCGGCGCAGTTGTTGACCATTTTCTTCGGGTCAGTGTTGATTAAGTTTCTAATGTGATAGTTTTGTGGAGGTTTGAGAAGAGTAGTAAGTTTCCTTGCTGAGTGGTGCAGTCCTTGCTGAGTACAGGATATACCACATTAGGGAGGGGGAGATAGCTTAGGCAGCTCATGGTGGTTACGTTTCAGATTTGATGACTTTGTTTCAAGTAACATCAGACAGTAGCACTGTGGTTGGCCTCTGTACTGGATGCACAGCTGCATGTTCGAGAGCCTTTTATCATGAAAACTCACCCGAGCCATTTTTACCTTAAACGCCTTTCTTAAAAAAAAAATTCTACATTTGCTTATAGATTTCCCATCCGTTTGAAGGTTGTATTCATTGTGTAGGGCAACACCCAGGATGCTTGCTGCCCCCCTCCTGCATTTTCCTTCCCAGTCTGAGGCTAGAGAGCAGGTCAGCACCAACACTCGCTGTATCGAAGGGATCAGAGCCAGGTTAATACTGTACTCACTCAACACCCTCATTATGCATTGGAATGGAGAGAGCTCCTGATTGTCTGCCCCTTCACTTGGTGCTGCCATCCACTGTTGAGCATCAGTTATGGTTCAGTGGTGGCACTCTGTATCAAAGAGCTGTGAATTCAAAGTCCCACTTTCAGGCTGGAAATCTAAGTGTGGCAACACCAAAGGAACACTGGTGCTGTCTTTTAGATGACAATTTAACTCGTGTATAATATCTCCGAGGACTATTTTGAAGTAGAGCATGGCAGGTCTCCTTGATGTCTTTGGAAAATATTTGTCCCCCAACAATCATTAAGGTTAAATGTAATTTGCAGTGACAGGATATCTAATGCCATCTGCCATTATTAGATTTGATCTTGTACTTTACATTTTTCAGGCTTTTGTCTGGTAAACTGCTTGAAGTGTGAGCTGATACGGCTGCGCTGACAGAAATGACACATCTAAAACATGAATGACCATGTCCTTAACCAACCAAATTGAACGATTGTGAAATTAATGACTAAATTCAGAATTCTCAGTTAGAATTGAATGAATTCGTTGTCAAACCAGACACACAAATTAAAATAATTTAGAGGGGATGAAAGATTAGATTAGAAGTGAGTAAGAAAGAAGACATGCATGGGAAAAGTACATAAATATAATTTATTTTTATGTTAATTTTTGAGCAGTGGACATCTGAAGGCATGAAACTCCACATTTATAAACGTTAACTTTCAACACCACGGAAATTGACTGGTAGTAATTAGTATTTGTTGTATAGATAAACAGATGATCAGACTGAAATGAATAAAACCAAATTGGAGTACTCTTCAAATACTGAGGAAATACAGCAATGTAAAACAAAGAACTGTGGTTGCTGAAGATCTGAAACAAAAACAGAAATTGCTGAAAAAGCCCAGCAGGTCTGTCAGCAACTGTGAAAGAAAGCAGAGAAAGTTTCGAGTTCAGTGACCCATCTTCAGAACTGTTCTAAAGTTAGGTCACTGGACTCAATGTAAATTCCGATTTTTCACAGCAGATGCTGCCAGACCTGTTGAATTACTCGAGCAACTTCTGTTTCTGATGTGAATACAGCAACCTCCTGCTGTTGAGTTGATTTCGCTGTTGAGGCAGGCGGCAAAATGTCTTTCTTTCGAACTGATAGATGCTAGACAGCCGTTGTTCTACTCTGCACCTAACTGCAGTTCTGCCCCTATCTGAAGTTGCTGTGGTAGTTTTACATAAAAAATATTGAGGGTCATTAGCCTCATTACTATGTCAATACAGTGTGGAGCTGGATGAGCACAGTAGGTCAGGTGGCATCCGAGGAGCAGGAAAGTTGATGTTTTGGGTTTACACCCTTCTTCAAGACTGTTGGGGGGTGGGGGGAAGGAGCTCTGAAATAAATGGGGGGGTGTGGGGGATGGGGCTAGGTGTAGGTAGGGGGGATGGATATAGGTGGAAGCAGGCGGGGGTAGTGGAGATTGGGAAGTGTGGGGCAGATAGGTGGGACAGAAGAATAGACAGGTTTTGTCAGGTCAAGGAGGTGGGGATGAGATGGAGGGTGGGACATTGGGATTAGGTTGGGTGTGGGGAAGATTTTGAAACTGGTAAATTCTATGTTGAGTCCATCGGGCTGTAGGCTCCCGAGGCAGTATGTGACGTGTTCCTCCAGTTTGCATGTGGCATCATTTAGACACTGGAGGAGGCCCAGGATGGATATGTCTCCGAGGGAGAGGGAGTTAAAATGGTTGGCAACTGGAGTTGTTGATTATAGCATACAGAGCGCCGATGCTCAGCGAATTGGTCACTGAGTCTGTGTTTGGCCTCACTGATGTAGAGGGGACTGCATCGAGGCAATGGATACAGTAGACCAGGTTGGAGGATATACAGATGAACCCCTGTTGGATATGGAAAGTTTGTTTTGGGCCTTGAATGGAGGTGAGGGGGAAGGGGCAGGTTTAGCACCTCCTGCGGTTGCGAGGAAAGCTGCCGGATGTAGTGGGGAGTATGGTGTTGACAAAGGAGTTGTGGAGTGGTCTCTACAAAAGGCAGATAGGGGTCAGGAGGACAATATCTCTTTGGTGTTTGGTGCCGGGGTCAGATTGTAGGTGGTGGAAGTGGTTGAGAATGAAACGCTGGATGTGGATGTTGGTGGGGTGGTATGTGAGGACTGAGGGGAACTCTGTCCTTTATTTTTGTTGGGGGGAGGGGTTTTGAGAGCAGAAGTGCAGGAAATGCAAGAGATACGGTTGAGGGCATTGTGGATCAATGTGGGGGGCTGGGGATGTTGCAGGCCTCGAAATAAGAGGACATCTGGGATGTCCAGGAGTGGAACACTCCATCTTGGAAGCAGATGCAGAGGAATTGGGAGTAAGGGATCGCATTCTTGCAGGAGGGTGGGTAGGACGAGGTGTAGTCTAGGTAGCTGTGGGAGTTGGTGGGTTTGAAATAGATATTGGTGTTGAAAAGGAAGGGAGGGAAGTGTCAGAGAGAGTCTAGGTGAATTTGAAGTTGAACTGTTCAAGCTCTTTTATGAGAGCACAAGGCAGCGCTGATACAGTCATCGAGGAAGAGGTGGGGGATAGTGCCAGTGTAACAGCAGAAGAGGGACTGTTCCACGTATCCTACGAAGAGGCAGGCATAGCTTGGACCCATACAGATGCCCATAACCACCCCTTTAGTTTGTAGGAAGTGGGAGGAGTTATCATGAGGGTAATGACAAGTTCTGTTAAACAGATGAGTGTGTCTGTGAAGCGGAGCTGGTTGGGTCTGCGGGAGAGGAAGAAGCGGAGGGCTTTTAGGCCATCTGCATGAGCGATACAGGTGTTGAGGGACTGGATTTCCATGGTGAAGATGAGGTATTTGGGAGCTGGGAAATTTGAAAATCTTGGAGGAGATGGAAGGTGTGGGTAGTGTACTGAACATAGGTGGGGAGTTCCTGGAATGGGGTGGGAGGGTTGGGAAATGGAGTTGTGGTAGGCGGAGATAAGTTCAGTGGGACAGGAGCAGGCAGAGACAATGGGTTGGCCAGGACAGTCAGGTTTGTGGATTTGGGAAGGAGATAGAAATGGGCGGTGTGGGGTTGAAGAATGATGAGGTTGGAGGCTGTGGGTGGGAGGTCACCTGAGGTGATGAGGTTATGAATGGTCTGAGAGATGATGGGTTTGTGGTCAGGGGTGGGGTCATGATTGAGGAGGTAGGAGCTGGCACCTGGCGTCAGCGATGTGGAGGTCAGTGCGCCATACCACTACTGCGCCTCCCTTATTCACGGATTTAATGGTGACATTAGGGTTGCAGTGGAGGGAGCAGAGGGCTACATGTCCTGTGGGGGCGAGATTGGAGTGGGTGGTGGTGGGGTAAGATTCAGGCAATTGATGTCGCTACAGCAGTTGGGGATGAGGAGGTTGGGAGGGTAGGAGGCCTTGGGGTGGTGTCCAGGGGATAAGGTTTGTTGGAGGTGGGAGGAGGGGTCGTTAGAGGGTAGGTTGGACTCCCAGTCAAAGAAATGGGGGCGGAGGTGGCAGAAAGAGAGTTTGACATCCAGACGTGAATGAAATTCATCGATGTGTAGGGGCAGGGGAATGACGGTGAGTCCTTTGCTGAGGACTGACTGTTTGTCCTCTGAGGGGGAGGTCTCGGGGGGGGATGGTGAATACCTGGCAGGGCTTTAGGCTGTGGGGCTGGGAGTGGGGGTGGAGACTTTGTGTCTTGGGTGTGTGTATGCGAACGGCCACATGAGTGGAAGCAGAAGCACTGCTGTGGTCAGCGGCATTAGTGGAAGTGAGGTGGTCACTTCCCCCAGCCACGTGTGCACCCCCCCCACAGTATTTCCGAGCTCCCTTCCCACTGCCCCTCTCCACTCCTGATGAAGGGTATAAACCTGAAATGTTGACTTTCCTGCTCCCTGATGCCTGATCTGCTGTGTCCATCCAGCTCCACACTATATAGACTCTGACTCAGCATCTGCAGTTCTTGCTGTCTCTGAACCTTATTACTGTGTAGCATATTCTGGTTCATCATCTGAACATTGTCACGTTGTAGTCTGTGGGAGCTGGCTATATGCAAAGTGGCTGCGATATTTCTTACTGGTCAGCTGTGACTGTACTTGAAGTTCTAAATTGACTGTGAAGCACTTTGCTAATTCTGAAGTTGTTAAAGACACGATATAAATACAAGTTTTGCTTGCTTTCTTCTGAGTCAACTCAATATAGAGTAAGGCTTCAATTCTGAACCTTTACTGATGTGAATGATATGGCACAACAACAATGCCAAGGACAACATGTACAATTTAAAGTACCTTTCGAATGTTATTTAGACAGCGGAGTTTGATGCAAGCATCTAGAAGACTGGATTTATTGATTCTGACAACTGCAACATGTTAACTTAACACATCATTTAACCCAGAATGCCTTCGCTCATCTGTGCCTATGTTCATCTGTTCATTCAAACTGTTGGCTTCAATCTTGTGCACCTCAGCAAGCATGCTATTACCAGAGATCTGAGAAAGTTATTTACTGACACTTTTATCTTCTTACTGAGAGATTGGTCACCCAACATCTGTAGAAGAGGAAAAGAGACTGAAAACAAAGGGAGATTCCACAAAAGCAAAGTACAAAAAGTAATGGTTTCTATGAGATTGAATGTTTTTAAAAAAAAAAAGTCAAGGACAACTTGAGATAGTAAGAACTATCTGGAGTCAGAGATAACAGTGCAGAGCTGGAGGAACACAGCAGGCCAGGCAGCATCAGAGGAGCAGGAAAGTTGAAGTTTCGGATAAGGACTCTTCTTCAAAACATCTGAAGATTTCTGATTCAGATTTTCTAAAGAAGGGTCCCAACCCGAAACATCAGCTTTCCTGTTCCTCTGATGCTGCCTGGCCTGCTGTGTTCCTGTAGCAACGCACAGTGTTAACAAGGACAACATGGCTGTGTGAGTGGACTAAGTGACAGGATGCCGGGAGTAGCAGTGAATGGGTTGTTTTTTTAGTCTGGAAGAGGTTTTACAGATCCGTATGACAGCCATTGTTTTTCTTGATTTCTGTTAATGACTTGGACACAATTTCAAAGCTTGACACAAAATTCAAATTATAATAAGCGGTCAGGTGGGTAGTGACAGATATCAAGAAGGACCACCTGTTGAAATAGGCAGACACACGGCAAATGAAACTTAATCCTAAAGTGTGAAATGATACATGAAGACTGAAGTAATATAAAATAAAAGGTACAATACTAAAAGAAGTACTGGAACTGAGAAACCCGAAGGCATTTGCATGCACGTTGTTTAAATTGGTAGGAAAATGGTTAAAAAGCTACATGGGATCCTATGCCTCTTGTTTCTATTCATAGAGCAAGTAAGCACTGGTGAATCTTTGTCTGAACATAAAATGTCCTCATCAGAAAAACATGTCTAATTCTGGCAAAGCACGTTAGAATGAGCACTAAGGTTTTGGAAGAGGTTTGCTTGGGAAGGTGATTTGTGGGAATGGTGTAATAGCACCCTTGTGTGGCCATTTGTATATATGTATATACCAGAATAAACCCATTTGAGTTTGGTGTTAACTGTGTTCTGGTCTGTCTTGAAAAGACATCACATTTTGCAATGAGAATGGGATAATAATCTAGACATCACATTGGCATTATGTCTTCTAATCAATTGTACTTAATGTCGTACTTACAAGCGGACAAAATGAAAGTCCATCTTTGCATTCAGGCTGCAGTTAAAATGGGTGCTGAAGCTTTTGGATTCAAAATAACAACTGTCTGTGCCTTATCATTTTTGATTATAAAACCACAGCTATACAAGTGCTTATGAAAAATTATTCCAAAGATCAAAGGCAATGCTTTACGTTTTAAATGAGCACAATTTCATTTACTGGTACCACAAAGGATGCATAAGGCAAACGCAATCAGTACCTCCTCCCTGTTATTCTAGATATGAGAGATTGCAGCACCTACTCTGTATTTAGCAGCATCACACGATAGCAAAATCTTTTTGGACGCATCGTATTATACAAGCAAAATTTACTCTTGCACAACTTTGGATAGTGTTTGGGCTGCCTATGAGCAGCACAAAATAGCTGATGGCTGCCACTGGCTAATGCAATGGAACATGGCTGACAGTGGTTAGAGAGCTTGGGAAAAATATTTGTTTAATGTAGTTTTCACAAATAGGACAATAGTAGCTCTGTAGACTCAAGGTAACAGAACTGAGAATATGCAGTTGTTCACTCACAAGATGCAGAAGAACATTTCACACTACATCTAATCAGTGAATCTGTCTTAAATTGTTTAATCAATCTGTTACAGCTCTAATAGTAGGTTTTAGTAAAGATCCTTCAAATAATCATAGATATAGATTCTGAAGTAGCTGTAGATCCCCCACATACAAAAATAATCACTAAAAGCATTAGAGGAAAAGATTCAAATAAAATTGAGAGCAAACCAGTTTCAGTCAGTAAAAGCAGCCCTGATATCATTCAGATATGGGAAAGTGGGGTGAATGCCAATTGATTTCCAGTTAACATGGTGCAGCTGGCAACAGGCAAATTGCTGATATAAGATTCTGTACCAAAGATCCAATCACAGTTGGATAACTCAGCTCTGCTGACCACTAGTATACAAGGGGTTGGGGGGCGTGGGGGTCGTGTGCCATGAGTTTGAGCTGTGTAAAATAAGCTGCTTAGAAACTTTTTGCGCACCATTTGCTATGAAGATCTGAAGCTGTAACTGATGTGTGTATCGCAAGAACAGTTGCCTGAATCTACCAACAGACTTGGATTGTCATTGAAAACTAAGGCATGTAACACATAGGAAAACTCATTTGTCCAAAACTGCTGAACCATCCTTCCTGAAGGCTTTGTTTAATAATTGCAATAAGGTTGCTAAATGTGGCATGAATTTACTGTAATAATTCACTAGATCCAGAAAGATCTGAGCCCATAAATATTGAAGGTGTGGCTCTGATTGTAACCCATCCCTGGCTACCCTGTGACCCAAATACACTCCAACTTTGAAACATGTCACATTTGACTGTCTTTGTCTGAACTGTATTGTCTTTCAAACAGCGATAGCACATTCATCAGCTGTCATCATGGAACTGCCTATTTGGAGGTGGAATAAACGTATCATCCAATAACACAATACTCAGCAACTTCCTCGCAAAATGTTAATTCGAATCTCTTGGAAAAATTCTGGAGACTGCAGAAACGCCAAATGGCAGCCAATACAATAGAAATTACCCCATGTGAGTAGTAATATTCAAATATGACTTGGACTCATCATTTAATTTAAGATGCAAAAAGCTATTTATCTGACCCAATTTTAAAACATTCTTCCCTCAATACAATACATCAGAATCCTTGATGTTTGGCAAGTTACCAAATGCTTTATATTCAAGTGAGATAACCAGGTGTAGAGCTGGATGAACACAGATTGTGTTCTCAGACCCATTGTCTCACTACTAGGCACACCAACATATAGACTTGCCTAAAAACTGCAAAAGGAAGTTGAAATACTTAGTGGGCAACACTACCTACTCCATCCACTCATCCCAAGAATTCCTCAACATCACCAAGGACACCAGGATAGAAAAGAATGAGATGATATCCTTCGAAGTAGCAGCACTATGTACATCCATAAACATTGAGCTAGCCAAAGACACAATTGTCACACTGCTGGACGAATCAAGTAGGCTGGTACCCAGGACACCACCAACATTAATAAGGACACCACCACGAAATTACTAGATCTGTGCCTCACAACCCATTTCACCTTCAACGACAACATATAGAAACAAATTAATGGAACACAAATGGGATCCCCAATATCAGAACTGACTGCAGAAGCAGTAATGCAAAGATTAGAACGGACTGTGCTCCCCGCTATACAACCCAAACTTTGGGTTCAATATGTAGATGACACCTTCATGATTATTAAATGCACAAAACAAGAAGAAACCCACCGACACATAAACAACATCCTCACTGGGATAAAATTCATGAAAGAAGGAGAGAACAATAATCGACTACCCTTCCTGGACATAATGGTAGAATGCAAAAACAACATGGGACTCCAGCCTAACGCATATAGAAAGACCACACATACTGACCAGGTTACACTAGCAATCACCCCAACACCCATAAACAGAGCTGCATCAGGACACTATTTAAATGAGCCACAACACATCTAAGCAACCCGGAACTATGCAAAGCAGAACAGGAGGGCTTATATGGAGTCTTCAAAAGGAATGGATACCAGAAAAGCACAGTCTGCTGTTAGCTCCGAGACAGACCACAACAGGAAGACACAACATGACCAGACTCACTAATCACCCTACTGTACATCAGGGACATTTCAGAGATGACCATAAGACTACTGAGACCCCTAGGTATCAGAGTAGCCCACAAAACAACAACCACCCTATGACCGCTACTGATGACCGTAAAGGATCCCGTACCCAAAACTAGCAAAACTGGGGTAATATACAAAATACCATGCAGAGAATGTGAGAAACAATGCATAAATTGGAAAAAAAAACTGATAATATGGACATGGACACGAACATCAACCATCCACCAAGAGACACAACCCATTCTCACTCTTCTCACTACGCGCAGATAACAAGGGACATGAAATCGAATGGGACAACACATCGATAATCACACAAGTCAAACAGAGACATGGCAGGGAATTCCTGGAAGCCTGGTATTCTAACCTGGTATTCTCTGTCAACAAACACATTGATTAAGACCCTGTGTACAAACCATTGAGAAACAGAACCGGAAGTAATGACAACCACCCCAGCAAACTGAGGCATATAAATAACAAACGGGACAGAACACCGACGCTTCACCGGAGGTGCACTGACAATGTTACCCAGCAGGGTGAAGAAATGTTTGCAACCAAACCCACCGGCTCAGCAAGCATGTCTACAACCTCATAATTGGTCATTTTACATGTTGCTCCTTGTAAGTGACTAGAACTGTCACCTTCCCATTACATGGATTCGGTTCTACGTATCGTGTAATTCTTTGTCCAAACAATGTTATCTCAAATTTTGACAGTATTGTGATTTGTGAATCATGCTGATTGATGCTCCCTTGTAAACAACCATGTCCACTGTCTAAACTTACTTAGACTTTATCCCTATGAACTTTTGTAGGATATCTTTGTGTTTCTTATTGTATGGATCTCTACTGACGCCTCATCAATCTCCTGTTATTCATCAACCATTTGCAGTGACTGCCCTTTCTCTACCAGCACTTTTTTTTTCTATGTACCTTCCTCTGACATAACTTGACAAGATGACTGATTTTCCTTCAGCTGTAACACTATGTTCATATATGGATAATTCTTTGCTCAATATTGCACTAACCATCAGTACAGCCTTTATTAGAACTGGCTTACATCGTACTTCAGATGACGACTAATGGGTGTTAACTGTGAGTCACATCCCTCTACGTTCATGAACAATTCTGTTTGGCCAGTTACGTAGAATGTTAACTTATTGGCAATGTCAGCATCTTACTTCAAATGTCTCCCTTTTAAAGTGCACACAAATCTGTCACATAATATTCTGTCATGATTCTCAAATTGCAATGGCTGGACAACCTTTTCAAAGCCACAATAAACTTCTCTTCAGTATTGTCACTGGGTAACTGGTGCCTTGTTCCAAGCTGATTAGCGTTCTGCAATATCTAATGGTTTGGGACTGTAGGGCTGCTCAAGCTTACACAAAATGTCTTTTGGTTTAGCACAGGTGAACAAATTTGTCAGTATTTCATGTACTTCTGGGCCTGTTTCTGTCAGAAATATCCCTTTTTCCTTTCTCCCACTGTCTGACCAACAGACAGATTATCTGGAACAGCCAGGGTATTATTAGGAGTGACAAACCACTCCACATCATAACACTTGATCATGAATGTCTCCCAATTATATCTGATGATGGTGCCAACTTTTTGAAGATCAGTTGAGCCATGAGTGTACACAACCTTTCTGCAATGAATGGATTTTAAAAACTATGTTTCCCAGCAAATAAAACTTCTCAAGTCCTCTCCTGGCTTGTTGGGAGCTTATTCAACCCACATTTGTTTGACTAGGGACATATGTAATCACACCTTGTCACCAAATGTTATGAATTTAGTTTGTACTGAAATGACATCACAAAGTTCCTGGGATGAGAGAGTTTAGTTCTGTAGATGAACTGGTGAAGCTGAGATTGATGTCCTTTTGAGAAAGTTTGAAATAAATTTAGCAGAGATATTGTAGATCATAGAAATATAGAATCCAGAAGGGGTCTGGACATAATAGTTGGTGAGAGACAATTCCAACTGGTAGGAAGGCTGAGAGGGAGTTGATGGCATTATTGTTCATGTCAGTGAATTGGAGATGAAGGCTGTTGTGCTCTGGACTCATATTCTCCCTGGCAACCATGGGAATTTAATTTTAATTAATAAAATCTATTAACAATGAACATAATTGCTTATTAGAGAAACTCATTTTTGCTCATGAATATCCTTTTTGAGGAAGGAAATGTGACACCCTCAACTAACTTGCTTCACTTGTGTCTCCAGATGCACAGCATTCTGAAATGACTTTGCAAACCACTTGGTTCACGGGAAAACAGGGATGGGCAACAAATGCTGGCCTTTCCAGTGATGTACACGTCAAAAGAAAAAAAGAAACAGAGGATATAGTTTTAAATTGATGAGAGAGAATTGATTAGATAAGAAAAGAACTAAAGACAATATGAGGAAAAACCTTTTACACAACAAATAGCTATGATTTGGAAAGCATTGCCTGAAAGTGTGGTGGATGCAGATTTAAGTAAGACTTTTTAAAGAGATTGGAAAAGTGCTTTAAGAGGAAAGCTTTACAGGACAATGAGGAAATGGTAAAGGTATGGGGCCAACTAAAATGCCCTTGCAGAGATCTGGCATGGCCTTAATGGACAATGCCTCTTTCTGTGCTGTACATAAAGAATGATAGAATAATTCAAAGAATACATAACATTGACACTGATACACAAAATAATTATAATTCTGATATCAGGTACCTATGGCCTGTAATTTAAACCCAGCTACAACAAATAAATCAAGCTGAAGAATGAAAGCTTGAATATGGCTGTAAAGAGAGAATGTGTTGCTGAAGGTTTTTGTCTTAGACTCATCGAGACAAATGTACGAATGTCAAACTTCAAATGGCCACAAAAATATATACTCCAGGAGAGAAGGGTGCACTTGGTTGGCATATCAACTCTGGCTGAGGTGTTGCAATGGGGAAAAAAAAATCAGCAGTGAGTTATTGGCTTCTTATGTTCCTGGGTAATTCAAAAAAGGTTCAACCTTGAATGTTTTCCTTCATCTGCAGAGAGCAGGTCACTGCTTGTATTGTAAATGAACACTATACTAACAGCCTGATGCAATCTCTTCAATTGGCTTTTAGTGTAGCTAATAGTGCACTCAAGATTGTTCAGAAATTCTGCCCAATTATGCGAATCACATCTTATAGCAGACATTACATTTTGGTTTTTGCAGTTGTAGGCTGGGTGAGTGATATCTGTACTCTGCCAATTTTCAGGGTTTTTTTCCCCAAGTTATGTGTTTCAAACAGGTATAAGGAAAGCCATGCTGAGGATGAGCTAAGGATAAACATTGATGCCCTTGCCTCATTAAAGACACCCTGATATAATACCTCCCAGATACCCTGGAAATTGCTTTCCCGCCAATGAATTACATTTAAAGTTGCCATTGTTTTGTAGGCGTCCACTGCAGTCAATCTGTGCACACACACCCCACAAACAACAGCATTTTATAGGTCATTTAAACTGTTTTGTGTTGGCATTTAGTTGACTTGTCTTCAAAAAGCGCCGTGAGGTATTTTGTATCCACTTGAGAATATCAGTAGAACTTCAATTTAATCTTTCTCCCGAAAGATGGCATATCTGATAACAAAGCACTCTCTCAATCCAGCAACAAAGTGAAAGCCTTGGTTCAATGTTCAAGTCTTGAAGCGGGGCTTCAAGCACAACCTTTAGACATGGAGACAAGCGTGCAAGCCCTGAGCCAAGGTTGGTAACATTGTTCAATGACCTGCTGGCTCTCATCTTGTGGGTTAAATTGGTGGCAAAAAAGCTGCGAGATGGTTGAAATACTAATAGATTGCTGGTGCCACTTTCAGAGCTCATTCACTGGTGTTGGCAAACCTTGGCGCAAGCAAGCTGCCAGTGGCACAATCCGTCAAATTTATTTATTCTGTTTGTTTGTGGGATGTGGGCATCACTGTCTAGACTGATATTTATGGCCTAGCTTGATCTGCCCTGGAGAAGGCAGCTGTGATTTTCCTTGTTGATCCACTGAAGTCATTGGGGCGTAGGGACACCCACAGTGTATGTTGTGGACTCTCCAGCATGCACAATGCAGGGAAATCTCTAGTTAATTTCAAACCAAGTCGTGCATGGTGTTCAATTCAGAAGTTGGAAAAGTAGTCATCCCAAGACAACAATAATGTTTTAAGCACAACGTGAATGTAAAATATGCCTTGTGCCCACATTCTGCATGTGGACATTGGGCAGTACCTGCATCAGATGTTATCGAATGGAGTCTGTGTTGCTAGTACCAATGCCTCCAGAGATGTCAACTGTCATTTACTCTACCAAAGGAAAAAAAACCTGCATTTATATAGCGCCTTACATGACAACTGGACTGCCATTGGCATTTTACAGCTAATAAGGTATGTTTTGAAATGCAATAATAAATTTGGGGGTAAATTGCGCACACAGCAATCTACCCAACAGCAAAGTGATAATGATCAGATAAATGGATTAGCGATGTTAGAGAGCTAAATATTGGCCAAAACACTGGCGATGACATATTACTTTGAAGTAGTGCCATGTGATCTTTTAAAAGCAGGCAGAGGGGACATGAGTTTAACATCTCGTCCAAACAATGGTAACTCTGACAGTGCAGCCCTTACTCTGTGCTGATGTGTCAGCTTGACTTTACGCATAAACCTCAGAGTGGGGTTTGAACTGAGAACCTTTTATGGTTTTGAGGCAGATGAAGTATTCTACCAAATGAGCCACAGCTGACAAATGGAAAGGCAAATAGATACTGTGCAAGCTCACAAAGGGACAGTCAGGGCCTTGTATTCATAATTCCTTTTGATTTTTAACAGCCTTTCTTGCCAGTATGACTGTGTCTGGAAGGCCTGTGAGTAATTGCGAAGCGAGTGGAGATTAGTCACAGACCAGAGAACAAAGAGGTAGTAGCTAAAAGGGAGGGGGGGGGCCCTCTCCAGCTCTCCTTTCCCACTGGGGCTAGGTCACAATCAGTCCAGAAGCCTTTTCTGTAAAATTATTCTTGTGACTTTAATAACAGAAAGTGATTTCCTGCCCTCTCCAACAAACACACTCCCACCACCCAAAAAAAGGAAATTGAGCAAATTCCTGCTCAGTCACTGGATCCATTCCCGTGCCGATGGGAAATGGTATGGAACAGCTGGCAGTCTTATCTTGCGAGTTCTCAAAATTTCCCGTCCCCTAGCGTGTGCAGTAAATTCCTTTTAGTTATGGAGATTTTTGCTGTTTTAGTGGAGAACTTCTTAACTCCAATCCACAGTGGTCTCCTTCAAGCCATGTGGAGCAACCATGGGGCATGCAGGGCATTCGGCCAAGAAAGACACATTTATAAAAGCCCTTTCATTGTTATTGGATATCTTAAAGAATCATAGAGTTTGTAACAGCATGCAAAAAGGCCCTTCAGTCCCTCATGTCCGTACTGGTTATCAAGCATCCATCTACTCCAATCCCATTTTCCCATGTTTGTCCTGCCTTGAATGCTATGTTCATCTAAATATTTTCAGATGTTTTGCGGGTTACTACTTCTTTCACTGTCTCAGACAGTGAATTTCAGAACAATTTTCTGCAAATCATCTCTAAACCTCCACCCCCTTAAACATGTGCCCCCTGGTTATTGACCCCTCTACTCTGAGGTAAAGTTTCTCTTTCTCAGGCCTATTTTGGCTGCTCATAACTTTGTACACCTCAATCAGACCAACCCCCACCCCTCGACCTTCTCTGCTGCAAGGAAAATAGCCCTAGCCTATCTAGACCCTTATAACAGCTGAGTTGCTCCCAACCAGGCCACATCCTGGTGAATCTCCTCTGCACCTTCCCTATGCAATCACAACTTTCCTATGGTGTGCCAACCAGCACTTCATACAGTACTCCAGCTGTGGTCTAACTTTTACACTATATGCAGATCATCATAACCTCCTTCCTCTTGTATTCAATGTCTGAACTAGAAAGGGCAAGTATCCCATAAGCCTCCTTAACCAACTTTTTACCTATTCTATTGCTTCCAAGGACCAATGGACATGTACATCAAGATTCCTCTGTACCCTCTGGAGTCCTAGCATTCAACGTGTCCTCCCTTGCCTTGTTCGTCCTCCCAAAATGCATCACCCCTCACACTTCAAGATTAAATTCCATTGCCATTGTTCAGCCCATCTGACTGGTGTGGCTTGGAATGGAGCTGATGAGTTGAATGGCCTGATATTGCATTAAAAATATGGTGTAAGTCTATGTAGGTATTAAACCACAATCCTCCATCTCTTGTCCACTGGCAATGATCAATATTATTTCATCAATCAACAACACAACAAAACAGATTGCCTGTTGACATGTTTGTGGGATCTTGCAGGACACAAATTGGCAGCCATATTTTCTTGCATTGATTATTCAAATATATTTCATTGTAAACCCTTCCATGACAGATAGACAGAAGTCTGAATGGGGATCAAATAATTTACTGTTGGCACCAATATGATCGCCACTGTCTGGGAATGTCTCATTTTCCCAGAATCCACTTTCTGCAGACATGGAAGATTGGTAGCTCCTTGGCTTGAGGACTGTTGATCGTGATCTGGGGCTCATTTCTCCTTTGCAGGATCTTTTATCTCTTGGCTGTCTGTCATGGAGATTGTTTTTCCTGATGGAACAGTTAGTCAGTCCATTACCTCACCAGAAGAACTTAAACTTCTTTCCTGGTGCATTCTTTCCTGCTCTTTCAGGAAGTTGTCCCAAGGAGAGTTGAGGGCCATAATGAGCTGACGCAAAAGAGGAATTGAGGCCTGGAGCAGATCAGCCATGATCTTGTTGAATGGTGGGATAGAATTGAGGGGCTGAATGGCTTAATTCTGCTCCTATTTCACATGTTCTTACAACATCATCTGAGAAACATGTATCCTTGTGACTGACTATTATGGAAGACAGCTCCTCTATTCAAACGAGCATTTTCTTCATTGAAGTGCTCTGGAGCTCAACAGGAAATCTTTTTTCTTGACCATGTGCTAAATCTGTGGATGTTGATCTGACTTCCATGGACTTGTGTACATTCTCAACTCCATTTTGCTCAAGAAAATCTTTACTGTCAATATACTGTGTGATAATATTCAGTTTGTGTGGAGTACATGCAACCATTTCCTCGTAAGACATTCAGCTGAGCAATGTTCGCCAACAAGGAGTCTGAGTTGCCATGGCAATGTTGATTTTTTTTCCATGCACATTGTAATCCAGAGTTATGAATAGTGATGGTCAAGTCTCCAGCTTTCTTTCCATACCAGATTGACTTATTGCTTATCATTCGCAACTGTTGGAGGGTTTTACAAATTGATCTTCAACCTGTACGGTCACGTTTTCAACACACTTTCCTTAGCTTTCAAGTCCCAGAGCAGGGCTTGAACCCATAGCCCCTGGCTCACAGGCAGAACTACTTGCATTTGAATATATGATGAGACCTTTCTTCCCTGTATTTATCTAGTCTCATCTTAATTGCTACCTCGGGCACTTCTTGAAGCAACAGGTTCTAGGGTCTAGTCAATCTCTTGGTAAGAAGATTTGCTAAATTCCTTGTTGAATTTATTGGTAATTTTCTTACAGCCTCTACTTCAAGTGTAATTTTAAAGTGGAAATACCTTCTGTATGTCTTTCCAATCAACACTGTCATAATTTTACAATCTTTGTAAGGTCACCTCTTGGTCTCTTCTAGAGAAGAGCCCTGGACTGTTTTTAATATTTCCTGAAAACACATCTCTGTTCTGGTATTAGTCTGACAAGCTCCTTTTTTTGCACTCTATCTACAATCTCTATGTCCTTCTATAATATGGAGGTTAGAACTTATTCACTGTGTACTCCCTGCATAATCTAATGCAGGCTACAAACCAGTTTAATCTGGCTTTCCTGTTTTTAAAGTTCATTCCTCTAGAAATGAACCCTATTGCTTTGTTTGCTTATAATGACCTTATTGACTTGTTACTTTTGTGTTATGTATGTGTCCCCAGATCCCTCTGCTCATCTACTCCATATATCTGTTTGTTTTCCAAAGATTCTGTTTCCATCTCATTCCTGCCAAAATGTACCACTTCACATTCATCCATTATTGAAATTAATCTGCATTTGTACATCTGTTCTGGAAGTTTATATCTTATCACAGCCCTCCTCTACCCAAATACAACTCCCAAATTTGGTGGGTGCCCACTGATCTTGGTATTGTACTTCTGACTCCCAAATGCAAGCTGTTTATCAACATAGTAAACAACCACAGTCCCATCATTATTCCTTATGTAACAGCCTTTCCCAAGTTTTGCCAACCCGGGTCACTACCTTTAAACTCTATGGTATGTTTCCATCTGAAAGTCCAGAAATCCCTCAATACTGTTTTTGAAGTGGATGTGAAGGCATTATTTAACATGTCCTGATACTCACTCCTATTGTGGAATGATGTGATCTCATTCACAAAACCGTTGGTATCAAACTTCCCTTGTGTTTCGCTTGATTTAATTAGTTGGAAATTGCCTGACCCAGCTCCGCAGCTTTCAGGGATGAAAAGTGTCTGGAATTGCCATAAAGCCACAGGAAATCTGTTTCCAGTCAGGCCCAATCAAATACATTCTCATGTGAAAAATATAACAGCACATTTTAGAAAATTTGGATCTGAATCTGTAACTGCAGCATGTCCCATTCCAGCTTAGCACAGTGTCTCAATGATCTGACCTCCTTTCTCGGTAGATTTGAACTTTCTGAGCTTCTATCGTTCAATTATATTAGTTCTTTCTGATTTGTGATGTCGCCTGGTACTTTTCTTTTTAAAGTCCGTGTTCTTGTATCTATTTTACAAATAAACAATCTTTGTAACTCGGCTGTGATAGAGACATAGAAACATAAAAATTAGGTGCAGGGGTAAGCCATTCAGCTTGCACCACCATTCAATATGATCATGGATGATCATGCAATTTCAGTATCTCACACCCTCTTTTTCTCTCCATACCCCTCGATCCCTTTAGCTTCAAGAGCCATGTCCAACTCCATCTTGAATATATCAAATGAACTGACCCCAGCAGTTTCCTTTTGGAAAGAATTCCACAGGTTCACAAATCTGAGTGAGCAAGTTCTTCCTCGTCTCAGTCCTGAATGGCTTGGCCCTTATTCTTAGACTGTCACCCCTAGTTCTGGACTTCCCTCGCATCAGAAACAATCCTTCCACATCTAGCCTGTCCAGTCCCACCAGGATTTTACATGTTTCTGAGATGCTCCCTCATTCTTCTAAATTCCAGCGAGTACAAGCCCAGTTGATCTAGTCTTTCTTCATATGCCAGTCCTGCTATCCTAGGAATCAGTCTGGTGAACCTTTGCTAGACTTCCTCAATAGCAAGAATGTTCTTGCTCAGACTAGGGGACCAAAGCTGCACACAACACTCAAGGTGTTGCCTCACCGGGGCCCTGTATAACTGCAGCAAGACATCCTTACTGCGATACTCAAATCCTCTCGCTAGGAAGGCCAGCATGCCATTAGCTTTCCTTACTGCCTGCTGCACCTACATGCCAACCTTCAGTGACTGTTCTACCATACCATGCAGGTCCTGTTGCACCTTACCTTTTCCTAAACTGCCACCATTCATATAATAATCTGCCTTCCTGTTTTCATCACCAAGTGGATAGCCTCACATTTATCCACGTTATATTGCATTCACCAGTTATTTGCCCACTCAGCCAGTCTCTGTAAATCACCATGTTTGCTTCTATGTGAGAAGCCTTGTCCCCAGTTGATCTTCAGAGTTTTTTAACCATACCCTTCAAAGCACACTTTTCTTTTGAACCTTCACTCATTTTGACTCTTCTCTGTTTTCGGCAGATATCTGGAGTCTTCCTGTTGGTTCCCTATTCTATAACACAGTATCTGAAGGGGTTAACTGGAATAATGAGATGAGCTGCACCTACCAGGATATAAAAGTTTGTTCCTGGGTGGACCTAGCCGGTGTTCAAATGTGTGTTCATGTGTCTTTACTTGTTCCAGTTTCTAAGTTCCTGTTCCTGATGCAAAGTCCATTTAGCTAACAGTAATGTGTACTTACTATTAAGCGTTTGCTGTGATTTCTGGTACCTATGTCAATGCTGGCTGGCCCATCTAATTTAATTCCTTTATGACTTCATAACACCTTGGTACAAGTGAGTGGATTGCTGGACCATTTCAGTTAGAAGTCAACCACATTGCTGTGAGTCCAGAGTCATCACATGTAGACCAGAGCAGGTAAGGATGGCAGATTTCCTACCCTAAATGACACCAGTGTTCCAAAATTTTTTACAAGATTGGTTACATGGTTGTGATTAGGCTAGCTTTAAATTCAAAACATTTATTGAATTCCCATTTCAGCTCCTATGTTGAGATTTGGACCCATGTCTCCAGAACATTAACCTGAGGTTCTGGATGAGCAATTTGCCATTGACATTCTTTTTCCTGTCTGTCGGGACGTGTTGGCTCCTGATCTCATTACAGCCTTGGTCCATATATGGTCAAAAGTACTGAACTCCAGAGGTCAGAGTGACTGCCCTTGACATCGAGGCAGCGTGTGACCAGGTATGGTATCAAAGAACATGAGCAAAACAGGAGTTAGTACGTATCAGGGAGAAAAATTTGTGTTGATTGGAGTCATACCTGGCACAACGGAAGATATTTGTAGTTGCTGGAGGTCAATAATCCAAGCCTCAGAACATTTCTGCTGGGGTTTCTCTGGCTAGTATCTAGGCACAACCATCTACAGCTGCATCAGCAATGGCCTTTCCTCCATTGTAAGGTTAGGAGTAGGGGATGTTCACATTGTACCTACATGACCCCTCAGATACTGAAGTAACCTGTGTTTATATGCAGCAAGACCTGGACAATACCCTGGCTTGGGTTGATAAATGGTATGCATCACACATTTGCAACATACAAGTGGTAGGCACTTCGAGAAGGTAGCTCACCATACACTTTTTTCTCCAGGACAATTAGGGATGGGCAGGAAATGCTGATTTGGCCAGTAACACTCATCTCACAACTGAATTTAAAAAAAAACCTTTAAGTTGAGCCTGGTCAAAAGGGACACTTATGTTTCTCAGATGTAACTAGCTACTGTGTACTTTATAATACACTTTTTACTGTTAACAAGATTGTGCAAAACTTCTGAACATTTTGTGCTGGCATCCTTCTCCAATTGGTATCATTAACTCTGACTGATACCAAAAAGGAAGATTAATAGCATTAATCTACACAAGATAATTCAGGCAATTCCACATGTTGCTGTATCATGCGAGTAGCCCTGGCATCCAAAATGATATCCTGTCTCCATCTAAAGTTAGCAGTTAGGATGCTCCGTCAGTCTGGAGTGCCGTCATTCAACTGAAGACCCAATCCCCAGGTAATTACTTCAAACCTACAATGTCTTCCTTGAGCTTAACTGTGCAGTTTGTGTGCAGACTGAATGCATGAAATTGTTGCTGACGACAGGTATTTAACTTAAATTTCAAGGCATGTTGTGTGAATTCAGGACTGTGTTGACAGTGCTATTGGTTAGTATATCTGGGTACATCTGCATAATTCATCAAAACAGTGTCAGTAACTCTGACCATGATAATCCACAGCAAAAATTGCTTCATCAGAAGAGTTAAAAAGCAAAGTTTGACGCTGAGCTACATTAGATGAAATTAGGGCAGATGGTCAGAAAGGCAGGTTACGTGAAATGTATTAAAGCAGGAAAGAGAGACAAGGGTGAGGAATGGATCAAGGAGCAAATTCCAGTATTTGTAGTAGGGCCTCTAATGGTAGAGCAATTTAAGTCCGAGACACTGAACAGGGAAGAATTGGATTTAATGCAGGAATCTCTGAGAATTGTGAGCTAGGGACTCCAGTGATAGAAGAAGGGATGCCAGGGAGGGTTTTGGAGACAATTTTGAGAATTTTAATTCTAGGCATTATTTAACTTGGAGCTAATGTTGGTCAGCGTGTACAAAGCAATGGGTGCTAGCATCAAAGCAGCAGGGGTATGGATAACCTGAAGTTTGCAGACAGTAAATGTGGGAGGCTGGTTAAGGAGCATATTAGATTAGTTGAGACTAGAGTTAATGAAAGTGTGGATAATGGTTTCCCCATACATGACCCAGGATGAAAAAAATGAGCCACACTTAATTCAGTATCAGATAAAAGCTAGACACAACAGCTGTTCAAGATATAAAATAAAAGCAGGAAGTGCTGGGTCAACTTAGCAAGTCCAGCAGCATTAGCGGAAAGACAAACAGGAAATGTTGAGTCTGAAATGGCTTCTTCCGAACAGCATCGGTATGTTGTCATTCAGTGTTGGTAAAGAAACAAAATGAACTTTATATCAATGAAATGATTACTCAGTATATGATGCATTCAGTCTGCACAGTTAAAAAGCTCAGAATTAGTAACAGTATGTCAGCAGTTAATTCAAGTAATTGATTGCAGGTAACTCCATGCAAGTTTAAATTGTTCAATATTGCAATCTCAATATAAATCTAAATAAGGATAAACAATTTATTATCAAACTCGAAATGCTGAAGAGTTTTCTCAATGACCTTGATTTAAGGACAATACTGGGAATGAAATTGAACTTCCACACCTTTGCTGACTGTCCAGTAATGGATCTGCAGCTCAGTTTACACTGAGTCACTTCTCTGGAAGTAGTAATTGGGGCTTAGAAGTTAGGAGGTGGTTTTCGAGTATTAGATGTGAAAATATGCCATCAATTTGCGGCGACTGTCAAAGGGCAATCTTACCCACTTTATCTGGTCCTGTCTATCAATGGTTTGTGGGATCTTGCTGTGCATGACTTGGCTGCTGTGGTTCCCACATTGCAATGGCAATTAGTCTTCACTATGTACTTCATTGTCCGTATCGCGTAATGTCATATCCTGAGGTCCTAGAAGGTTAAGTAATTCAGCAATAGCGTAACTCCATATAAGTAATCTATGAGAAACAACTCTGGATCATTCACTCAGTAAAGGTAATCCAGTATCAACAACTCAAAGGCAGCGACTGTACTCAGTCTGGGAAATTCAGTACAAATGTTACAGTTTGGAGTAAGCTTAATCATAGTGTTTAGTAGCATTTAGTATTTAAAGGGCAGATATCCAGATGTAGGTATCTGTAGAACATCCTTTCTTTTTAACACTTTGTTCAAACAGTGCAATAGTGCAGGTCAAATTACTGTAGAATTGCTTGCCAGTCCACTGTTATTAAATTTACTGATGTAACTGTATGTATACTTACTTAATGCTTACTGTGACATATACACTACTCACTAACATACAAGCCACATTTAACATAACACACTGCCATTAGGATCAGTGTTGGAGGTTCAAATATTCCCAATTTATATTAAAGACTTGGATAAAAGGACAGAATGTATGGTTGCTAAATTTGCTGATGATACAAAGATAGGTAAGAAAAGGGGTTATGAAGAGGACAAGATTGCAAATGGATATGGATAGGTTGTGTTTAGTGGGTAAAAACAAAATTGTCAGTTGATGTATAATGTAGAAAAACAGTAATATTATTTAAATTTCGAGAGATTGCAGAAATCTGCAGTACAGAGGAGTTTAGGTGTCTTGGCACATGAGTCACAAAATTTATTATGTGTGGACAGCAAATGGATAATAACAGCAAATGATGGAACGTTGCCCTTTATTGCAAGGGATTGTGTACAATAGTGATAGACAAATTCTTGACTAACAAGGAACTCCAAAGTTATTGAGGGCAAACAGAAATATGGACTTCAAGCAGCAATTAGATCAGCCATAATCTTATGAATGGTGGAACAGGCTTGAGTGGCCGAATGGCCTACTCCTGCTCCTCAGTTCTAAGGGTCACTGGACCCAAAACGTTAACTCTGATATTTTTCTTCACCGATGCTGCCAGACCTGCTGAGCTTTTCCAGCAACTTTTGTTTTTGTTCACGATTTTACAGCATCCCCAGTTCTTTCGGTTTTTACTCCTGCTCCTCATTTGTTTGTATCCCATGTACACACATTTGGACTCACTTGTGCACTCTTACGCAGAGGAAATACACATTGAAATACATTAACGTTGATGTACACTTGCCCACTGGTATACTCACATGCTGCTCAGTCATGCACACACAACCAGGCAGATACGCATTCCCATTGACAATGACATACAAACTGATGCACACTTACACATTGCTACACAATCATATTCCTGCTCACTCTTAGCAGCGCTCACTCGTCACAGTGACACACTGTTTCCATTGATTTTGTATGCATTAGTTGACATCTATGTAGTTATGACCCGCATCCAGGACAGGTGGCACATGAACCCAAACCTTCAGGCCCAGAGGTAGGGACATTATCATGGGACCACAAGATCTATACTGCCATTTGTGTACATTAACACATTACACTCAAATTAACACTATATTCAATCTGATAAAGGCACAAATTGGAACACTCAAACTAGGTACTTGTATACATTCACACTGACCGAACACATTGATATCAGCAAACGTATGCATAGATACTGATGCAGAACAGTAGGATTCCAAAAAGTGTGGAGGAAGAATGAAACCTAGGAATACATGTTCAGAGATCCCTGAAAGGAGGGTGGGTGCATAAGATTAGCTTAGTTTTAGAATACAGAGGCTACGGCAAGGCATCTGCATAAGAGCAGAAATGTTATAAGCAGATCGAATAAATCACTCAAACAAAAAGAACCAAAAGAACTGCAGATGCTGGAAATCTGAAACAAAAATGGAAATTGCTGGAAAATCTCAGGTCTGGCAACATCTGTGGAGAGAAATCAGAGAAATTCTAAGGGTCACTGGACCTGAAACATTAACTCTTGAGTCATAAAAGACATCTAGAGGTACCACTTTACAGGAAGAATGATATGTGGTAGGTACTAGAAAACGTTTATAAGAATGTTATCAGCCATGAAAAAATGCAGCAATAATTATGCAGTTTATAGTTTGGTGCTTGATTAAACATACATAGGAGTGCAGGATGCACCCACCCCACAAAGACCTCGAAAGCAGTCTAGAAAATACAGTTGTAGAGCTGGTTGAACACAGCAGGCTAGGCAGCATCAGACGAGCAGGAAAGCTGACGTTTTGGGTCTGGAGTCAGAAATCTGAAGAAGGGTCCAGACCCGAAACGTCAGCTTTCCTGCTCCTCTGATGCTGCCTGGCCTGCTGTGTTCATCCAGTTCTACACCTTGTTATCTCAGACTCCAGCATCAGCAGTTCCTGCTATCTCCTAGAAAATAGTTATTGGGTCAACTAGAGAAATGTCACCCCTTTCACAGAATTTGGTGAGGAGCTACTCCTTTGGCCATAGTCTTGTTTCCTTTAGCATTTGTTGCTGACAGGCTTCTATTATGAGAGACGCAGTCTGTTCTTGGAGGCACAGAGAAGGCAGTGAGCAGAGCTGCTGAGACAGAAAGGGGTAGAAGTGGGAAATGAGGTTGGCAAGCTCAGAGGAAACCAGGCTGGCAAGTCAACATGGGTGGGAGGGAAGTGAGGCTACAAAAAGGAAGGGGAGCTGCAAAGGAGGGAGAGAGTTGTTTTAAACTTTTCAATAAAGGAATACATAGCTAATGGGAAAACTTGAAATTACAGAGGCTGTAAACTCCTTCCAAATGAATGTGGAGGCTATTTTCAAGGCTGCAAAAGTTCAGGAGTTACTAAATGGGGAAAAATGTAGTGGATGCACTTGCTTTCCACTAGAGAAGGTCGCTAATAAACACTGATGGCTTTTTGTGTGTAGAAGTATGTCAGTAATTTAAAACACTTTTGCAGCCCTCTTACACCTGGTGCCTTTTGCCAATTTAAATGTTACGGTCTTGCGGAAATTAACATCGTCCTTGATTGATTTGTGGCTTTAAGCTTAATAAAGTAGGCTTAAATTAAGCTTATTGTACATATTGATAAATTTTCCTAATTCTGCTATGCAGGTCCAAAAAATACCCATCAAATCAAAAGGAATTACAGAAAGCAATCTCACTATGTAAAGGAATTAGTGAGATTAAAACGGGAGCCAAAAAAGCCAAGTTAGCCCTGAAAATTGAAAAGGAGTCCCTTTTGAAATATTCACCAAGAGCCCTTAAGAGATTTTTGACCCATGTTTTGATTTCTTTGGAATAATAGAAGATGAGTGGAGGTTTATTGATATGCATAAAATTATAGTAGGCCGAACTCAAGTGAATATGAGGGACCTATTTCTATTAGCAGAAAGGTCAATAACTAAGGGGAATTGACAAGAACTCTTTCTTTTTTTCCCCACAGGGTGGTGGGGCTCTGGGTCTCAGTACCTGAAAGGATGGTGAAAACAAAAACATTCATCTGATTAAAATTAATGGATATGCACTTGAGGTGTCATAACCTCCAGAGCTACAGACCAAGAGCTAGGTGTTAGGATTAGAATGGATAGCTCTTTTTCAGCTGGCAAGGACAAGATGAGCCAATTGGCTCCTCTGTGCCATATTTCTGTGTTTCAATACATTGGCATATGTATGCACTTGTGCAAATACATCTGTTTAATGACACATATTCATACTCACCATACACTTAGACACACTGAACTCAGACTTACATCAACACTCATGCACTGAGACTGACACACACCAGAGAATCCGAAAAGGAACAAAGGCATTTTTGCTTTGCTTTTTTAAAATGTTTAATTCTTTAAAAAAATTATAGTCTTCAGGTTAGAGAAAACCAGAATATTTTTGGTCAGGTCTAACAATAACATTTTTGGTACAATTTGACTTTACACTGGAAATGAATAACAAAACACAAGAATGCTTTCAACTGTTTGAGAGGGAGTGTGATTGTTCATGAAATCCTTGAGAGTTGACCAATCCTACTGTTGGATTTTTGGGCTTTCTTATTTATAACTCTGTAAGGCCCATAGTTCTACAAAATGTCATTTCTCGAGCTTATTCACTTTGCTTTACCTCTGTAATCAACAAACACACTGGTTGTTAGTGTCCTATAACCAAAGCTTCGAGACAACAACACCTTGTGTTTGCAAAGCACCTCTGGTCTTATTGTCACTATTCCCTCTGCTTGCCACATGACCCATATACCACCACAAATAACGCAATCCTGCCCCTACAAAAAATCTTACACAGCCACTTCCTATTGTACATTGTTGTGTTGGATTAAAGACAATTCGGAGCTCTTGAGATACATGCATGCTTATCAATACTCTGGTACTATATCAGGATTACAACCAGACACCAATGTACGCTATGGGATTCCTGCTACCTTCTCTTAGGGAGACCAGGTAAAACAGGCGCAATAGAGAAGAGCTAACAGTAGTGAAATAATGTCTGTTAAAACTGTTGTCTTCTATATCAGGGGCATTTTTATTTGTCTTCTGTTTGAGAGCTGTATGATTCTATATTTCCATAATGCAATCCTTGCCTGTAAAGAACACAGGCTGGAGATTGAACTGCAATTGGAGACTGGAGTACAATATTATAGTCCTATTGTGAATATGGCTCCTTGCTCAAACTTTGGGCTTTCCAATATGTAAATTTTTATGGCTAAAGGTGAAGGATATTTTAAACTTTGCAGCTTTCCTGAGATATGTGATTCAAAAGCCCAGCCAGCGCTTTGATTTCCTTAAATTCCTTCTTTGCCTGAAGCCTCGAACACATTGGAATATTTTTTCACAAGCATCTTAAACAGTGAGAAGTATCATGCTAAGCTAAACCCTATCCTGTCTTGCTTTGAATTCACACATCTCGCCCTTCTCAGAATGATGGGGTCAACTGTAGAGCTATCATCAGCATCCAATCTCTAATTAGCCTACACAGGACAGAGCAGCAATCTCTGTTCTGTCTGACTCCGTTTAACCCTGGACAGTCCACTAACTAGCTGAAACATGGTGGGAAACAGAAGGGTTTCCTTTTATTACACTCCTGTTCTTTCTTAAGATGAGTGTACATTTATTTGATACATGGCTGGTCATTGTTAACAAAGAACCAGAAAAACAGAACACCCAAATAGAAGACAGGAACCAATTCAGAGAAGTATAAAAACTTACTGGTGGAATGGGCTTAAATAATTTTAAGCAATACCTGGAAATAACTCATTTTACAGATTAGAGCACAGAGATCCATGCACTGAAGCACAGATTGAAAGCTTTAGGCAGGGAGCCATTCCACAACCCAGCCATGTTTCTGTTCACTAGAGGGGAGACCATCAAGTTGACCACAAAATGGCAGTCTTTACCATGGTGTCTGATATCCTGATAGCAATAGGAGAATTAAATTGCAAAACCTACCTCTGTAATTTTGCCAACACCACCTCTCATTTTGAGACGTGAGGAAATCCAACTTACAATGGACAAAACCTCCGCTTGAATCACATCTTGAACTTTTCATATTTTCAGGTAGTTTCCTTCCATGAGCATCAAACCATACATGTAGCTATATATCTCTAGATAAATAACCACTCATATTTTATCTAATGAACATTTGTATGAAATGTTTTTAATACAACAAAATATCAGGCTACATTCAATCTCATTAAAACTTTATACCAGCAGCCACCCTTCCATCATGCCTTCTCTTCAAAACAGAACGTTTCTCACGGAGTGGGCACTAACTAACAGCTTGTTCCAACGCATATTCACTTCAGCATTGCAGTCCACTATCGAAACATCATCTTGGCGCACAGACAGTAACATTCATATGACGTACAGGCAGCGGTTACTCTGTCCAATCAGAGGAAGCGCAGTAGTATTTTCCAAGATGGCTGCCCTGCGGCCTAGGGGATCTGATGGGCAAATCCAGAATGCGTTGTGCTTGTTTTACAGAGTGCAAATATATATATATTTAGTTCAGTCTGTTAGACGCATACTTGCTATTGAAAAAGATTGGCACATTCAGACAATAACCTTATAATATCCAACATTTTTTTTATCATTTATAAATACGTTCACCAGAAGGCCAGGAAATGCTTAGAAACAAACAAAAACAAAATTATTCCCAATTATTTACAAAGTTAACATGGATTTTCCTGATGTCCAGCGACATGTCATAAATTAAACGTAAAACTTTTCTTTCTCAATTTTTTTGAAATTTTAATCTTTTCGTACAAGGCAAATCATTCTGTACAAGGCTGAGTGAGAGGAGAGTGGGTGGTGCCTCTGTCAGATGCCTCACCTACCGCCTGGTTCTTCTCCACACTCCTGTCTTCCGTTCATCTCTTCTCCTGCAAATGCCAAACAAAAATGAGTATTGAATACCAATGGAACCCAACAATGCAGTATGCTACTGAGCCTAGAAGAGGATAGGTTCTATGACAAAGTATGGAAGATTTAAGAGTTGAGCTAATTGAATGTTTACAACAAGTAATAGACTTAATACAGTAGATTGAAACAACCTGTTTCCTTTCTTGGAAAACTTCAGGTTAACAGGGCATATGTTTAAAATTAAAATTTGGTTAGCTGTGTGAGTACTTCTTCACATCAAGGATAACCAAAGGAGTTCTTCCTTTTGAAACACCCCAATCCATTCCTCATTCATTGGTATTCCACCACACCCCCACTACCCCCCCTCCAACCCCCCATTCCCACAACATGTTCCTGTGCAAATGCAGGAAATGCAACACTTGCACCATCGTACAGGGCACCAAGCACTCTTCACAAGTGAATCAGTTTCTTCTTTGTACATTACACGTAGTCCTTGTCATCCACAGGAGATAGGGGCATGGACCTCTTGCCAATCACAAAATGTATAGACCATTCCTATGTGCCACGAAGGACTGCCCAGTTTGAGGGCAACAGGGGCAAAATGATAGCGCTTGTAGCTGACCTCGTGGATAGGGGATAACGAAGAGTGAGTGTAAATTATTCTTTCTGCTCATGAGCAGGCCTCATCTACACTAGGATACCCAATGGAGATTGGGTCATTATTTTGCAGATTCAGTCTGTAAAGCTGACCCTGAGTTTCAAGGCACTTCTCATTTACATTCTACGCCTCCTTCCGTTATGACCACTCCTTGGCCTCCTAAATATTCCAATGAAGCTTAATTTAAGCTCTGAGGAGCAGCATGTCATCTGATGAGTAGGGACTTTACTGCCTTTCAGATTCAACATTGAGTTCAACAATTTTAGAAGTGCTGTGTCTATCCATATTCCCTTTTTTTTGGACAGGAGCTGATTTTACTGTTGCCATTTACATCTCCTCTAGGACCCATATTTTTTGACTTCCTTGCTCGTTACCATTTCCTTTAGCCATGCACCATCATCCCTTTGTTCATTTAATCTCTCTTAATCACAGGCTTTCCACCTAATGATTGACCTTTCCCTTGGTTGCCCCTGCACATCTCTACCTCTCTACCTGGTTAAAACCTGTTACCTACTGAATCAGGTCCAACCCTGATGAAAGGTCAACCATTTCTTTCCACAGATGCTGTCTGTCCCATCAAGTATTCTCAGCACTTTCTGCCTCTATTTCACAGATTTTCTGATCCTTACTAAGTTGGTAAGGGTTTCTTTGGGTGCTGTATGGGCTGGGAGTGATGGTATAACATCGGAGAGTTTTCTTACTTGCGTTGTAGCCATTGAGTGAACTTTCATCTAACTGGATAAGAACGGACTTCAACTTTTGAACTTTTGAGTCAATCAATTTTGTGGCTGTCGCTCCCTAGTGAACTGTTATATATTGAGGAGAACAGATTGACAATTCGTCAGCAGCTCAGTACTCACCACACAGTACTTCCTCTACGGCCCCTTCACTCACTCACTCACACACACACCCCCCACCCACCCACCATCCCCCCCCCAGTCTACAAAGCTACAAGACTCGACACACAATTTCTGGGAGATGGTTACCGTCATTGGATCCCCCTGACACCTGCTCAGAAACCACGAACCCTGCTTCTTGGTTTAAGGGGGAGGGGATGTGATTAAAGGATTTGTTTAAGCCTGTAAAGATGCCTGCTATGCATTGCAAAAATAAAATTTTGTTAAAGCAACAGTTTCCCATGGGAGACACAAAAAAATGGGAACAGGTTTCCTTCGGGTCATTAGGCGATCGAGTTGCACAATCTCTGATATTTGATTCTGTTTCACATTTTTCTAATATTCTGACCTTAGGCAGCACAGAAAAAATGCAGACATAGCACACACTTTGAAGTCTATCCTTACGTATGTAATTCATATATTAAAAGCATGTTCAATTCATTAGACTTCAAGATAGCTTAATCCAATCTCTTCCCCTTTAGGGTATGAACTGTCTGTAAAGAAATGGGAGACATTTATCATGTGTAGATGCTACAGGGTTCAAACTGAATAGAATATAATAAGCTGGATATTTTTAGACAAAGTGAGTAAATTAATATAAAATCATTCTTCAAGTAATTAAGATCGACTGTTGGGTTTGGCTATTTTTTAAAAAATAATATTTTTACAGAGAATCTTGCTATTTATAAATCAGGCCCAGAAGGCTACAAAGCCTTGATGCTAACAATGGCAAAAATCATTAATGGTAAACAGGTATAAACGTAAAGACATTGCTGGGGTTTCAGGAACCTTTGTAAGTGAGCAATGTGCATTTAAGTTTATTTCAGTTAACAGGTCCTTGCCACTAGCACCTACAGATGATCTAACAGTAGTCAATGTTATGCTCAACAACCTTGTCCAAAAAGTTTCAATAGGATTTTGGATGATTTGGCTCATTTCCTGCAGCAGTTTATGTTCCTAAAAAATAAAAGAAAATTTTCTGCCAGTGCCTGGTGAACAATTAGTGATAAATTTCATGCACGTAACTGAGAAACTTCGATTGACATGACATCTTGAGAAAACCTGTGAGATAATTCTAGTACATGCACAGCCAACAGGATTAGGATTAGGATTAGGATTAGGATTAGTTACCTAGCCTGGGGGAAAATGAACTAAATTCCTCGATTGAGATTAGGCTATCAATGCTCCTAAATTCTATAGCCGATTGCAATCTTTCACCCTTGCTCTTCACGAGATGGGTTCTGCTATGACATCTTTAAAAATTGTTTTTATGACATGGCAATGTTGGAAAGATCATGTCAGTCACCTCTCCTTGAGTCATTATAGTTCTTGTCTATGTTTGCTGCCAGAGGGCCAGTCCAACTTACAGTGCCATGATCTCCACCACAGAATGGGCAAGAAGGTAAGGGTCAAATCCATGCCAGCCAGATGGCATTGAACTCTGTTGCTAGCAACGATGTCATCCATACCAACCGTACAAATCGTTGTAGCAACTTAAACTTTTTCCATATATGTTGTAGTTCAAAGCTATGAATAGCACTGGTAAATGTCCTTTAGGGAAGGCAACCGCCATCCTTACCTGGTCTGGCCTACATGTGACTACAGGCCCACAGCAATGTGGTTGACTCTTAAATGCCCTCTGGTTAACTAGGGATGGGCACTAAATGCTGCCTAGCCACGGATGCCCTCATCCCATGGATGAATTTTTAAAAAAGTATCAACTTTCTTTCCATTACGCCAGGAATTTATCCCACTGTTACTGCCTGTCCCTGGCATACATTGGAAGGATTTAGTTATCCTGTTTGACTTCTAAGAATGCACCTTTCTTTACCATGAAGTACTAGAGCTGGGTTTAAACTTGGAGCTTCTCTGATTCAGAGGCAGGGACGCTACCAACTCCAACACACAACCTCCTCCTCCTCCTCCTCCTCCCACTCCTATAGAAGAGTCAGATATTGACCTGCTGATGATGAAGGAACAGGAGTACCTGTCTATGTCAGTACGAGATAAGGTTTGAAGCTGATTACACTTTGACCCTAATGGCTTCCCATCATTCTCAGGTTCAGCGGTCACTCCAGAGGGGATTGACATAAACAAACCTCTGCACTGCATTCTGCAAAATGAACATCATGATGAGACAGTACTTTTGTCTTGAAGGATGTGAACCTTGAGCCTCTGGTTCTCATTGTCATTCTCAACATTTTTGGATGAGACATTAAACAGAGACTTTGTTCTGTCCTTGTCAATGCCATAGAGGATCCCTTGACAGTATCTCAAAGAAGAGCTAAGGAGCTAGCCCCAGAAGATAAACCTGAGACAGCGTCCGGACCTCTGAGCCAGAAGGTCTGGGTTCTAGTAGCACCTGCTCCAGAGATGTGTCATAACACATCCAAACAGGCTTGCTTTCTCAGAGAGCATGTGTATTGGCTTTTCACAGGAGCGCTTGTAACACCCACCTGACTCTAAAGATTCCACTCCTAACGTGATACTTCACCTTTTTCCTTGCTTCTGCTTTTGCCTCACTTTATTTGCCTCCATATCTTTGCAAGATCAAGGCATATTTTACAATTGGAAAACTGTGAACAAGTCAATATCAGAGCCCCAGGTACTCCAAGGTCTGGTTGTGACCTTAGCAAAATTCGTTAACTAAATGCTGACACCCCTGGTCCAGAAATTCCACCATGCCCAAAAATAGCATACACCACACTCCTACAGGCCTATGTGTGGCTCCTCCGTGGTTTCAGACAACTCATGAACTTGCTGAAGGGATCACAGTCCAATGCAGACAGAAGACAGCCATCAATCTCTATGCTATATACTGGCTACACCCTTGTTAGATTGGGCAGAAATTACTTTCATTTCAGAACACCAATATCCACAGTACTTGTACTGGCACTCAGTTTCTCTGGTTGAAAATCTCGCAGTTAGATCCAAGACAGGTGGAGAAAGGAGGATTGGTATTGAAGTGTGATGCAACGCTTGCTAGATCGTAAAAAAAGACGTGTTTTTCCCTCTCACAACCCACATTCCCGTGGGCAGATGCTCCTCCTTCTTTCATGTAATGCAGACTTCACTGGCAAGACCATCACTTATTGTGTATTCCTAATAGCCCTTTGACCGAGTGGATTGCTAGGCTATATCAGAGGGCAGTTAGAAGTTAGCAAATCATTATGTATAGAGTCAGATATATGCTGAACAAGGCAAAGTTGGTGAATTTCCTTTCCTAAAGGACATTAGTTAATCAGATGGGTTGCCACAATAATCAACAGTTTTGTGGTCACCTTCACTGAGACAAAATTTCATTTTTTTTTTGAACAGAGTTCAAATTCAGTTCATTCAGCTGTTGAATTTGAACCCATGTCCCAGACAATAGCTTGTGCCTCTGGATGACTAATCCAATAACATTAGCAGTACACCATTGTCTCCTCTGCTATTAGGCCACAGAGGCCCATTCCTGAAGCATACTTCCCAGATCAATGGTTGCAATACTGTAGAATGCTTAGTGATCTTACCGAAGTTGGCAAGATTGAAAAAAAATTCCTCAATGTTACTGTCTTACTGCAGCTCCACTCTCTCAATTCACCATCGTTCTTTTGCATATGTCCTTTCGTAATCTAACAAGCACTGCAAGATACTTCATTGTAACTCCTCATTACACCCACCAATATTACAACTCCACTTCTCTGCATCTCGTACCTTTATAACCAGTTACTTTACCACCATTCAACTACAAGAGCTTCCTCTATAAATCTCACTGGGCTGTCACTAATACACTTATTTCTTTCTTGTCAGAGAAAGTCCCAATCTATTTATGAAAACTGATGCCAGAAGGAAGGGAGGTCATCTGCACCTCCCTAGCTTTTTGAAGGACAGTGTGCTGTACTGATCATCTGAAGGAGGGGAATAGTCATAGAAACATTCAGTAGCCAAACTGAAGGAGAACCTGCCCAGTGTATTCTCTTCTAGTCCCATCACTAGTTTATGATCCATGACAAACTGAAGGAAGAACACTGAAATCTGCCTGAAGAAGCACCATCACAAGTTTTGAACCCAGCTAGCACCAACTAGCTGAACAAACAGATGGGGATGCAATTTGATGAATATATCCTCTGAAGGCCAGCTCTGGCAATGTAACACACTCACAGTAACTACAACTGAAAAGTGAGACTCAATTACCTATCCAAGCTGGAGCTTAGCAGTTTTTCATACTAAAGAAAGAACACCACCTACAGCACAGTTCTTGCAGTGCAATGGTAGTGTCCTACCTCTGGGGCAGAAGGTCTGGTTTCGAGTCCAATCTGCCTCAGATGTGTCTCATGGCATGTCTGATCACGTTGATTAAAATAGCCACCATCTGGTCAGCCAGGCTGACAGATTTATCAAACCAGCCCAGGCTCTGAATGATAGCGATCCCCTTGAAACAATGATAGGGAACGAGTAACATGAAACGACATCCACAGGCAACAAAACACCTTGCACTTTGTTCCTTTGATGGAAAGTGAAAATTCTTTCCAATCACAGAAATAGTGCCCCATATCTGAAGCCCAGTCCGTCTTCAGCTTAGTGCCTTGAAAAGGGGAGCTATTTGAAGCGAAAGATGTGAAAAGTACAACAATTTGTAAAGGACCAAAGTCATTCTGGGAGAGTGTACAACATCTGGAACTGCCAAAGCCATTTCCATCATGTGGGAGGAAGATTGTGTAGAGCATAAATACTAGCAGAAACATATTGTGCTGAATGGCCTGTTTACAAACTGGATGTAGTGTAACACTTGCACCCTTACTGCTCAACGAATAAAACTAAAGTTGTTTGCTGAGGGTTTTAAAAAACATCTACACGTCATCTGACAAAATTTGATTGAGGTTCATCTTGCTTAATGCTATTCCTGAGTGTTTTTGTTTTTATGTTGTTGACCCTGTCCTCTAAGGCTAATGAAGCAATGTGTTGCATTAGGCCATGCATATTAGTGACCCTGTTATTTGCTTTCAGGTTCTCTGTTGATGGATGTGGCGAATTGAGCGAGAGGCTCTCTCATCAAGAATAGAAGAGTGTTGTAGCTAACATTGCAGTTATGTTTTGCTAATCTAATGCATTGCATTACAACACTTTGGGATTGGGAGTGAAATCCAGCAGGACAATTGGGAAGTAATCCACCTCGCATAAGCTACCATTTGGGAGATTCCAGTCCAGTTTCCATGTGGTTAGGGAGCTAGAGAACAAACACCCCATTCAACCACAAACCACCACCCACCCCCACCGTTTTGACACACACCATCTCAGCAGCTGGTGTGAGAAATGGGAATGCCACAGATGTAAAAGCAGGGATCTTTTAATCAGAGCTGCGCCAAAAGTAACATAAAGAAAGAAATAACAAAGTATGGAGCTGGAGGAACACAGCAGGCCAGGCAGCATCAGAGGAATCTGACATTTTGGGTCAGGACTGTTCTTCAGAAATGGGGAGGGGGAGGGGAGCTCAGAAATAAATAAACTTCCCTTCCTACAGAGCTTTTCCTGAAACTAGGACATTGCACTGAAGCTGATGAAGGACTTTGTAACACAGTACTCGTGGAATATAGACAGAAACGATGAATCTGCTCACAGTAAGATTCCGTAAACAGGAAAGGAATAAATGATTAACTTAATGTTACGGTGATAATGGTTAAGGGATTAAACATCGGCCAGGAACCTGGCAGAACTTCCTGCACTAATAATAGAGCCATTATTCTTTTACATCCTCCCACGTGGGAAGACCAGGCCTCTGCTTAATGCCTCATCAGCTAGTCAGCATTGCCAACTGTGCAGCACCCCTACTGTATGGCACCAAAGTAGTAACTTAGATCATGTTATATACCCGAGTCTGTGATATCAGAGGATGAAATTATGCCTGTTTAACAGAGATGAGAATACCGCTGCTGAGCTAAGGCCAGAATGTAGAGCGGAAATAATTTTGTTCATTAACTATTTGTGCTATACTTGACTTAGGGTTTCGGTACACCACCAGTGTCAGCAGAGGACAGAGATCATGATGTGCAACAGCTGTTGCATCCTATATACAAAACGTTACTCGACCATAAGCTGAGCCTCCACTTGGCAACTTCGCAAGTTAAGATGACTTTAAGAGCAAGTTCCGCTGATGAGGTGATCATTCAACAAATGGGGCCTCAGACTAACTGTAGATCTGATTGAGACAGGACACAGATTAAATCTCAACTGAAGACTTTCCATTTCGTTTTCTCCACAATGGCTTGAGGAAACAGTCTGCACAGTTCCTATTTGAACAAAGACCAGCCCCATCACATCTTGACTCACAGCATTCCTGTAACAGATACACCGCTGGAATCTTCAGACAAGATGAAAGAGCCTTTGTGGAGAAGCCAGAAGACACAACAAAAGCGAAAAAGTATTGAAAGGAATTGAGGCTGATGGTGGCTCTTTGCATAAGGTAAGGCTTGACAGGTCTGTGCAGGCCTTAGAGCCCAAAGCCATCTCACAAGCTGGTCTTTTCATTCCAGTGGCAGTCACATTAAGGGAGTATCAGGTAGATAAGGTGCAGGGATGGGGGTTGCTCAGTGAATGTTAATACAGTGATTAGCTTTGTAATCTAAGACACATTTATAGAGCTCTAAAGGACTCCTAACATCATTATCTGCAAATCCTTGCCCTCCAGCAGGAGCTCTCTGGAAAGAATTTTCATCACCTCTTCAACAAATGATAATTTAACTCTTAAAATATGATAGCTTGTAAAGCTATTTTTCAACACCTCATTCAGGCACACTGCCTATATATATCTATGTTCCTGTAATTCTAAAGACTAAGTTTCTATTTTTCAACATATTACTGCAGTCAGATGCAAAACTACACAATAGGATAACATGACAATCAGCAGCACAGAGACAGTAAATGTTAGAACAACCCCAGCTCATACAGGTATTTCTGTATTGACAGAATGACTCAGTAACATTGAAGGAATGCTGATATAGTTCAAAGTCAGGATGATAGTGACCTAGAGCAGACCTTGCAGATGTCAGTGTCCCGATGTATCTGCTACCCTATTGTTATAGATGGTGGGAGTTGTTGGTTTGAAAGGTGCTGTTTAAAGAGCCTTAATGAGTTCTTCACGTTTGATGCTTTGGGTCATAATATTCAACACAAGCATCTCTCACCATGATTACCGCTCAACACTGCCTCATCAAACAAGCACTATGTTTTAACTTTTATGTTAAACTTAAGTAATTTACAGCATGTGATTGAACAATCCTCCTGTTAGTTTCATCCCTCATCAGGGAGATGGACAAAGTCATTTCAGCAAACTAAAAGTGTAGACTAGTGAAGGTAAGAAAAGAACTTACATATGAAAGACTCTGTACAAATGTATAAGATATTTTAAAGTATGGTGGAGGCAATGTGTCACTTTTGAAGTACTTTTACTGTTATAGAGACATGTGGAATGTGCAGTTCTGAAATTCTGTAGGCATTTGTCTATAAATAAAAAGTAGTGAAGAAGAAATTTAAGGGGCGAGTTTGGGAGGAACCTCCTTTTACCTAGAAATAAACATGCTACTACATGGGAGTAGCTAAGGCCAGTGATATAAATGTTTTTAAGGAATAGCAAGAAAAGTAATTGAATGTTAGACTGAGTTAAATGAGAAGTTGCTCAGTGTATAAATACAGCAGCGGACTTGTCAGGCTGAAGCACTGGAGAAACCAGTCAAATTTCTGTGTAATTCTGGCCAGCATCTGTATCATTAGGAATTCTGCAGAATTACAAAGGGATAATCCTGTGGAATTTCAGTGTCCTATATTCACTTATCCATGAGCTGAAGAGAAAACTGGAGGAGATGTTCTGAGACTTGTTCGCTGGATATAATACACAACTCAAAATATAAAAATACACAACTGGTCAGTGAACTGCTGACTCTGCAGATGCGAATGGCGCTGTGCCTGTCACGCTAGATGCCTGTCACATACCCTTTGGCGATAACAAGTTGATTCTATGCCTGCCCTTAGTCGTGGGGTGTGGGATGTTGGCAATCTCAAGGGGAGGGAAAAATTCATCATTGGGTGTGGCAGGAAAAGTTATTGTAGACATGTTACTTCACAATGTTTGACAGATCCCACTAGATTTTTAAGAACTGATTTCTCTCGGTATGATGCATGTTACAGTATTGCCTGCCTCCGATCGTTGTATTGTGGAAAGTGAATGAGATGCACCTTACCTCACTACGGTCTACACCAGCTCCCCTGCCTCGTCCTGCTACATGACCCCGTGACCCTGTTGAACCTCTGGATGATGAACTTCCCGTTGTGGAGCAATTACTCGACATTTGACCCCGTTGCAGGAAGTTGGGTTTATTGTATGGTATCAAGTCATCCTCTGCAAGAGCAAATTAGAAAAGAAAACACTGAAAAGAGTTAATCCAACAGTCAAAAACTGCTCTGTTCACTTGTGTGGAACTTTTCACGTTACAAAACCTTGCCAAGTCAATGATAGCCCACAGCACTTCACAATGATATTGGTTTAACAATTCAAAAGTTCTAAGGAAGAGTCACCAGACCCGAAATGTTAACTCTAATTTTTCTCTTCACAGATGCTGCCAGACCTCCTGAGCTTTTCCAGCAACTTTGTTTTTGTTCCAGATTTACAGCATCCGCAATTCTTTTGGTTTTGAATCCAAAAGTTGAGTTCAAATCCCTCTATAGCAAACTGTAAGCTAAAATTATTTTGTTGTTTGCTATTAACATCAAAAAAAAATTTCCTAAGAACTGCAGTCGTTTTGTAAAACAAAACAAATTTATACTGTAATAACAGATCATAACCCCAAATTACTTACAAACATATTGAACTCTTAATAACAGTATGTGTTTTTTTAAAAGACGACGCTCGAGCAAAAATAATGACTGGGGATATATATTCTACAGCTGTCTGATAGGGCCCTTTGTGAACCCATGGAATGTCATACCTGTAGTGTGTCAGGAAATCTCAGAGATAAGATTAAAAGGAAGACAATAATGAGGGGCTGACTACACATCTCACCAGAAATCTGACCCCTCTGAGTTATGTCCCAAACTACAGATATTGCACCCAGAATCATAATGAATTGGGGAACCTCACCCAGAGACTAGTCGTAAGAATCTGTCCTTCAGGAAAAGGAACCTGACATCCTCACATAGTCAGCTTTACAAATAGGTTCAGTTGTTGATTATTTGGTTGGTTTTTGATTCTTAGGGATAATGTTTTTCCAAAGTTGTCCTCCTCTCACAATCAAGTAAATGCATGTATGGTCGACTTTGTAACAAAGACAAATGCAGCAACTAATTGGCATAAAACAAGACCCCACACATGAACCCATTGACTATTTACTTCCTATTTGGTTGTGAGGGTGAGAAGAAGACACCACATTGCATTACAAGATGCTTTTACAACTTTTGTATCTTTAGCAAAGTGAAGGTGCCGTTCAGAAAATTTAAGGTGACGATGCTGCCTTGATAATGATGTAGTTTGTTTGGACCAAGTAGCACTTTTGAAATACTGACACCAAGGGGTACAGTTTCAGCTTGTCACATAGGCATAAGGCTACCTTTGTATTTTGGCCCCCACTCTCAAAACTGTCCAATTTCCATTATGGATCTAAATATCATTTAGTCCTAAAATGCACAGTCAACTCTTAACATCAACCACCAACCAGGGTAGCAAGTTGAAAATCTCTCCCACTAAAAGTTCTAGTGAATGAAGGGGTTGAGCCAAGGAGCAGTACAGCACAGAAACAGACCCTTCCCTCCAACTCGTCCATGCCGACCAGATATCCTAAATTAATCTTGTCCCACTTGCCAGCATGTGGTCCATATCCCTCTAAACCTTTCCTATTCGTATACCCATCCAAATGCTTTTAAAATGCTGTAATTGTACCAGCCTCCACCACCTCTTCTGGCAGCTTATTCCATACACGCACCACCCTCTGCGATTGAGGCTGAATGGAAGGCTGTAATTGTAAAAACACAGATGTGGGATAGGGCTACATCATTATCAAGGCAGCATTATCACCTTAAATTTTCTGAACAGCACCTTCACTTTGCTAAAAATACATATGTTCTAACAGTGTCTTGTATGCAATGTGGTATCTTCTTCTCACCCTCACAACCAAATAGGAAGTAAATAGTCAATCGGTTCATTTTTGGGGTCTTGTTTTTTTTTCCAAACAGTTGCTGTGTTTGTTGATTCTTTGGCATGTACTCCCAGTGACCATGACTGCGCACTCCAAATGTGGGATTGATGACTCTATGTGCAGACAGTTAGTTGTGACTATCTGAAGAAAAAAGAAATCTTTGTAAATGGTCCTTTCCCATCTGCTAGATATTATAATGAGGAAGTTACTGTCCCCATAGAAATAGGAGATGTACAAAATTTTGTGGGTGGAATCTTCCAAGTGAGGCAGGATAGAACCCCCCACGCCAATGTGAATGGGACAGCCCAATAGATGAGGCACCAAGCTGGTGGGTTTCTGCCTGGATGACATCAGTGATGGCCCTTCCTCCCAGCCTTGCCTGCACCTGCTTGTCAGTCAGAGGCTGGCAGTCATTTTGAGATTGATACAGTGTCTCTTCAGAGTCTGTGGCACCACTGGCAATGAGTACAACAGGCACAGGAGGTGCCCCCTTCAGGAAGGGGAGAGGAGATCAGTGGGGTGTGGGGTTTGTGGGAGTCAGAAGCCAGAACAGGGCAGTTGACTGTCAGTGATCACCCACCAGCAATGCCACCCACACAACGAGGGAGACAGGGTGCTCTGTTTTACCGGTCAGGGAGGCTGCCTGTATTCTCTGCTGCCAAAAACAGCTTTTCATGGCAGGAGCATTAACAGACCTATTGGTGGTCATTAATTGACTCTTTGAGGGTCTTAATTAGAAGGCCTTCCCACCTCAAACTTAATTCCTAGTGGGAAGGTGGTTGGGATCGCTAGCCTGATTACCTTTCCCCTTCCCATCACCGTCCCTGCCATTTCTTTGGGACGGGAGGATTCTACCCTCTGCAATTCCTGTGACCTCACTTGCAATGGCCACTCACTTCCAGAATTTGACGTTTGGAAAACTAACGCACCCACCCACTCCCAGGATTTAACCCTGCACACTGCACTGCCTGGCTAAAATGCCTAGGCCGGGTCATCATCTGAGACTACCATAAACTTTGCACCCGAAATTCCCGGGCAATGCAAGCTCTACAGCCACGCGAGAGGAGGTTCACTTGGATTCATTGGAGCGGATGCTGCAAAGGGGAGGGGAAAAGAACAGCCATCTCATTTGATACCCAAAAAGCCCCACCCACAAAATCAATGGAGGGGTCACGTGGCAGGGGAATAACAGGTTCACTGTTTCACATTGGCATAGTGTGTTGGTTGCATTCTGATCTCTTGCTGGAAAGTAACACCATCGTAGAAGCATTAGAATGAGGGGACAGTGAGCGAGAGAACTAACCGAGAATTGGGAGAAACGAAATGTGTACCTTTACTTATCGGCCTTGCACTGTGGATAAGAGTAATTCTTCCCTCGTATCATGTGTCATTGACTGTATCTCTATTGGCATCAATCCAGTTCCCTCAGAATGTGGGGATTAGTAACGCACCCCAGCCAGTACTCTGCAGGTTATTGACAGACCCCAGCTTTGGTCGCTGTCCCAGCCAACATGCTGTTACTAATTACAGCCCTACTGACCTTAACAATCCCACACTGTCAGCTCAGAAATGCTATCCATGATGCCACTACCAGCACCCACTGCTTCAAACTTTTCCTTTTCAGAGTATGCAGTGCACTGGAATGCTGGAGAGCTGCCTGGAGATTTGAACAGCATGGGTTATGTTCGTGGTATAGATTGAAAGAATAAATAATTAATGCAGGAGCAACAGGGGAATGGATTTCAGGAACATTAGCAGTGTCTGTTTCAGTAACAAAGTGGGTATTTGAATTTTAGATTTGCCTGTCCCTGACATCCCAATGCCTTGCTGTCTCAGTGCTCTCAATAGTTCAGCAACATTTTCATATAGACTGAGCACTTGAACAAAAATATCCGCACACGTTAGAATTAATGCAATCAATTGACTCCAGCTCTGGTGGAATGTCACTGCACTTTCTGTGGAACAGCTAATTTAAGGTTTCCATCGAAGTTTAATGCTGACCTAATCAATCTGCTATAAGCACTTCAAACCCACTGTGCGAAGTGTTGGGAAGGAACTAATTGAACCTGAACCTTGTTAAAAGAATTTTATTGCCATTTTGATTATGATTTATTTCCTCACCAAACATAAAAGGTTATAAATCATAATTGGTTTCCTTCCAATGTAAATCTCTTTAAAGGAACAGGCACCTCCTATATAGAAAGAGAAGTTGCAGCATCTCCAGTGAGGCCAGTACGACAGGAGGAGCCCAACTGGATACAATGATGTTCAGAATCACCAGCCATACTGGCCAAATTTTAACCCTAAAGAATAGGTACTAGTATTTGAGAACATGTGAACAGAACTGGGCCATTCAGCCCCTCACAGATTTCCTACAATGCGAAAAGAGGCCATTCCTCTGCCATTCAACTAGATCAAGGCTGCTCACTGTATTACCATTCTTTGGTTAATATCTTTGCAATCTCTTGAGAAAAATCCACCAAACTTGCTCCTAAAAGTCACAAATGATCCAGAAACCCCAGCTTTTTCTGGAAATAATTTCAGATTTTGACCATCTTTGCATGAAGAAGTGCTTCCTACTATTCCTCTTAAATGGACTAGCACTAAAGCTTTACATTCTTGACTCACTCAACAGAGGGAATAGTTTCAAAAACAGAAGTTGCTGGAAAAGCTCAGCAGGTCTGGCAGCATCTGTGAAGAAAAAAATCAGAGTTAACGGCTTGAGTCCGGTGACCCTTCCTCAGAACACTTGGAATAATTTCTCTGGGTAGAATCATTTGCTCCAGGAGGTGGCAGGCTAGAGGCAGCAAGGGCTTTTAGTGAGGCTGCATTCTCACTGGTGTCAGAATAAAGGTCTGGATGAGAATGTCCATTGTCAACCTTCCCAACCGACTGTCAGTTGATGACTATTTAAGGTCCTCATTCTGCTGCTGTTGGCATTAACCCTGTAGCTGGTACCCTGTGGTCATACAGTGTACATAGCAGCAGAAATGTGTGACCAGTTAGTTAACTCCTCATTGGGGGATAATTGGGAGATGAGGGGATTACCCTTAATCAAAGGCGCTCAGTGCCTGATCAAGGAAAGTGGAGCAGGGCTAGTGGTGGGTCCACAGAGTGCACACCCCCCTGCCCCTGCTCTTGTTGCTGACTCCTGTGCACCCCTCACTCCACAAACTGCAACCCTCCCCTTATGCTACGTTACTTACCTGTGGCCTGGGTTTCTCCATGACGCTGGGATTCCAGGAGGTATTTTACCTCCAGCATCCGCAGCCTCTGTTGTGGCACTGTTGAGCACAAATGCTGTCAGGCTCTGATTAGCTGGCAGGTCTCATATCTGTAAGCCTGGTACTACTTTAAGTATCAAAGCACTCCTCTAAACATGATGATGGTCAACATGGTAAGATTGGGGGATGGGAGAAAAGAGTCTGCAGAGAGCAGAGATCAGAATTGAATGGGAATGATGGAATAATAAAGTTTCTCTCACGTCATCAGGAATGATGGAGAATTTATTGAGCAATATCTCCAGTAGACTGAATGGATAAGCTAGTAGTCCTTGAGAAATTAGTCTTTTTTAATTCATTCCTGGGATGTGGGTGTCCCATTGCTACATGCCCTAGAAAAAGCAATGACTTGCTTAAACTGCTGCAATCCATTTGCTGCAGATAGGCTATAATGCTGATGGCGAAGGAGTTCCAGGATTTTAACCCAGCGACATTGGATGAACAGAGATCTATTTCCAAGTCAGGATGGTGCGTGGCTTGCAGGGAAACTTGCACATGGTGATATTTCCATGTATCTACTGCCCGTGTCTTTCTAGATAGTGATGGTTGTGCACTTGGAAGGACCTGTCTAAGGAGTTTTGGTGAAATTCTGCAGTGCATTTGTAGATGGTACACACTGCTGCAACTGAGTGTTAGTTGGTGGAGGGAGTGTATGTTTATGGATGTGGTGCCAGTTAAGCGGCTGTCCTGGATGTTGTCAAGATTCTCGAGTGTTGTTGGGGCTGCATTCATCCAGGAAAGTGGGGAGTATTCCATCACACTCCTGACTTGGTGCCTTGTAGATGGTGGACAAGCTTTGTGGGGTCAGGTGGTGAGTTATTTGCTGAAAAATTCCTAGCCTCTGACTTAAACCTATAGCCACAATGTTTACATGGCTAGTCAGTTCAGTTTTGGTCAATGCTAATTCACAGGATATTGAATGTGGGAGAATCAGCAATGGCAATTCCAATGGCTATCGAGGGGCAATGGTTAGATTTCTCTCTTGTTGGAGATGTTCATTGCCTGACACTGGTGTAACAAGACTGTTCCTTGCCATTTATTAACCTGCACAGTATTCAGGCTTGAGTTTTGCTGCATTTGGACATGGAATGCTTCAGTATATAAGGATTCACAAATGGTGCTGAACATTATGCAATGATCAACGAACCATTTATGACCTTATGATGGAGAGAAGGTCATTGGAGAAGCAGCTGAAGATGTTTGTGCCAAGGAACTGAGGAATTGAGACTATTGTATCATGGTGGTAGTGTTGCTACCTCTGAGGCAGGAGGCCTGAGTTCAAGTCTCAACTGCACTAGAGCTCTATAATAACACCTCTGATCAGGATAATTAGAAAATACTTACCCTGAGGAACTCAGGCAGAAATATCCGGGAGCTGAAATGATTGACCTGAAACAACCATCACCACAAACCGTTCTTTGAGATAATGAATCCAACCAGAGGAGAGCCTTGATTCCCATTGACTCTAGTTTTGCTCAGGCCACATGTGGCCACGGGCATTCACTTTCTCCTTCCCTGGATTCTTTATAGAAAGAATTGGCTTGATACACATGTTTCAGCTTTAACCATACACAATCCCCAAAGATTTCAGATCCACTTCAGTGGATCACTAAGGAATAGAAAATAAAAATGGTTACAATTATAATAGCGCTTTTCACAATTGCAGGACATCTCAAAGCAATTTTCAGCCAATGAAGTGAAGCCAGCACTGTAAGGAAAGAGCCTTAGGGCTGCTCTATCATTAAAGAGAGATGACTGGTGGCTCTTTAACCCAAGGGTCACCACAGTTCAGGCGTGGATGAGAAGGTGGGACTTTCATGGTGAGCTCAGCTGGTCTAGGAATTGAACACACACTGTTGATGTCACTCTGCATTGCAAACCAGTCAGGCAGCCAACTGAACTAATGTAAGAAACATAAGGCTCCACAAACAGCAATGAGATACTTACTGGAGTTTACTTTCAGTTTGGTTAAAGGAGAAATACTGGAGAAAACACAGCTGTTTTGTTTTTAAATTCTGGAATCAAAAATTTTTCGATACTCAACAATGATCATTTTGATAAAGAAAACTGCTTTTTTTCTAGTTATAAAGCAGGTAAACCAGGAATGAAAAATGGTCCTAAAGAGTGGCTGAGGAATGTATTGTCCTGATGTGCATGCATACTGGTGAATAAAGTGGCTAACATTTTTCCTCCCCTCAATGTGCTTCTGTGGTTGCTGATTTTGGGGCTGTGGTATTAAAGGCCCCTCAAAAGTCTCATCCAAGTGGACAAATGTTAAGTCAATATCAGCAGGTTTCATGACAGGATGGTGAGCTACAGTGTCACTATTCCTAATGCTCACCCAATGTCCACAGATGTCCCCTTTCCAGACAGTACCAGGTATAACAATGTTACTGGAGAGGTCAGTATTTCCTTTCTAATCATACAGGTGCTGAGGCCAATTTGAGAACGTGCTGCAAACTCGATGTAGATCATGGATCTCGCTTTACCGGGAAACATCATTAATGGCTAAACGGTAGAGGAGTAGTTTAAATGAGAAAAAGAGCATTATTGGATGGAATGAGTATCTGGTGAGAAATCCTTCGTGTTGCTAAGAAGAATTAGTATCACAGGGGTGAGGTTTCCCCAGGAACAAGGCCATCTGACAGGAACCATCCGAACCATACCTAAACTGGACAGCTGGCTAGTTCTTGGACGGGATAGAGAGCTCTACATATAAGAGGCACATATTGATTAATACAAGTCATCAGTTCTCATGGACAATGTTCACTCATCTAAAGCAATTTGAGAGGATTTCTCCAGAATTTCTCCACTCTGGCTGATGTTATGCTTTGATCAGGATTTGAGCATCAACTGGGCCGTTTCCTCCAAAAGATGTGCACATTATGTGGTTTGGCCATGGGAATTGTAGGGTTACAGGGATAGGGTAAGGGGTGGGTCAAGGTAGGATGCCCTTTGGAGGGACAGTGTGGACTTGATGGGCTGAATAGTCTTCTTCCACACTGTAGGAATTCTGTGATTACTTGAGAGCTAGCAGGTAAGAGAGGCATCATAAATATTCAGGGACAGGCTACATGGATCATTTGGTTCCTTTCTGTCTGATTTTTGAAGATGAACAAACTTAAGTTCTAGAGAGTCTGACTGAATCAAAGTAACTACAGACTCGAACTCAGCTCTGTTACATGTGAAGTCAAATTGACATCCTCGATAGTCCCAAGTGTTTATTCCTCTCACCATGTTTGTGCCGTGCCGAAGCTGCTCTGTTGTGAGAATGTGCACTCTCTGTTCGCTGGTCGGCTGATGGCCTCCTCTCTGTGGATGAGGCACTGCCATCATGGTCCAGTGAGGTCAGGCTGCTCTCCAGTCCAGTGGGCTGTAGGTAAGGTGTCTCCACAATTCCATCAGCCGGGGGAGGTTCAGGTGGTGGTGGCAGGTCTGTCCAAGACAGAGACAGAGTGAGTCAATAAAAGCTGGCCAAGTCAGCGTTTTTACAGCATCCCTGGGTTAGTGAGAGGTGTTAAGGCTAGTTGATCGCTAACGTTGAGCTTTACAGAGTGTGTACATGTGCCAATACTTCTGTAATGCTGTATGTAAGACTAACACATGCTGAACTGCAGGTGGCGGTTACTCCCAACAGAAAAAGCAGTAGAGACGGCAAAAAAACAACATACTAGTATTTTGCAATTTATTAAACTCCCTTCCTACTTAACAAAACGTTGTAAATGGTATATCTGCGTAGATTCTCAGACAACAATATGACTTGATCAACATTTATACTGCATGAAATTTTAATAGTTTGTCACACATCTGCCTTTACTCTAATCACAACTAAAACATATATGACTAATCTTTCCAGAGTCATTACACGTGGAAAATGAATGTTTTCTCTTAACATGCAGGACAAATTTAACAAAAATATCATCACTTGACAAGAAATAATAAAAACAAAAACTTCATTTTTCTTTCCATATACTTTCATACGAACAAAGAACACAAGTAGGCCAACCAGCTTTGCACCATTCTGTAAGGTCTGGGTTAATCTGATTTTAACCTCAACTCTACATTCATGCATATCCCCTGATAATCTTTCATCCCCTTTGGTAATCAAGAATCTATCTACCTCTGTCTTAAAAATATTTAAAGATTCTACATCCACTGCCTTTTGAGAAAAGGAAATCCAAAGATTCACAACACTCACAGGAAAGAAAAGTCTCTTCATCTCTATCTTAAATGGATAACACTTTATTTTTAAACTTAGTGTCAGTTTCAGTTAACCTGTCTGGCTTCTTCCTCTTTCTGTCTAGATATATCCTTCTACTTATATTCGCTTGACTCTGCTCTTGCCACATCTCTCACTGTGTCAACCCTGAAGAATAAAATTGTACTACCAACTCCAGTTAACAGGTGGGACTGCAACATTCATTGATTTGACTTCATCAAAGTCACTAACTCATATTGCTCTACTAGTGGATTTTGTAAGAGTTGCAAATTTTCAGTTTCTTTTTGACTTTCATTGTCTTTCCGACTTTCACTTTTGGCTATAGAAATATTTTGGATTATAGCAGACTACAAGATTATGGGAGACTTGATGGAGTCTCTCACTAATCTTCACTTGACATGTGAATACACCCAGTCTTTTCATAACTACTCCAATCACATACCTTTCCATTTCACCTTGGTTGATTTTTTTTTTGTTTCACTATGATCTCGTGACTAGCACTGACCTCTCTAAATTTCACACTTGTGTATCATCTTTGCAATGTTTTGATTTTCTTTACTTGGCTGTTGAGGACATTTAAACCTTGTCCTAGGAGTGTGTTTTTATACTAACATGTACGAGAACAGAATCTGGTCTAGCCACGTTGAAGAGAAACATGGAAGCAACTGTCTAACTTTTCAATAATCAAGTACTTCTGTAAACACATCTTCACAACCTCTCTGCTTCCTTCTTTGATGCCATTCCATGCTATCTATATGGTTGTGTTAGACTCTATTCTTGATCAAATATTTCAAATTCTTCCAGTGTGAACTGTGGAACATTATCTGATGTCAACATTTCTGTCAACCTATAATTGCAAATCAACTTTTCAAAACCTCATTAAGTTGGCATTTGTATTGGACATAAACCCAACTTTGTCCACTTTCTGCAGTAATGGACCAAAACAAAGCATTACTTTTCCTTCCACTTCAAAGATGTCAACTTGTAATCATTCCCAAAGTTTTACCATGCTTGACTGGGAGATTAAAGGAATTCTGGTTGGATCATTTCTCATTCCTAGACATACTTTACAATTTTTCAGCAACTCTTCAATATCTTTTGTCTGTTTTTGGATATATAAAATAAAAGTTGCTTGCCATCATGTAGACTATCCCCGTGTACTTTTGATACCATCAGAAATCACACGACACCAGGTTATAGTCCAACAGGTTTATTTGAAAACACAAGCTTCCAGAACCACGCTCGTCAGGTGTTAGAGAGAGGTAGTATCAGACACAGAATTTATAAGTAAAAGATCAAAGCGTCACACGACTGATGAGGATGTATTAAACAAACCTAAGATGCTGTTAAATCTCTAATCAGTTGGAAGGTTTTAATTGATTAATATGTATATGTAAATCCCCAAATTCCTTTCAAGTCACTGACCTGAAAGAACTAAAGGTTCTATTAGTGTAAAGAAGAGGCGACATTTTAGGGCAGACAATGCATGTTAGGTGTGAGATAACAAAGTGTGGAGCTGGAGGAACACAGCAGGCCAGGCAGCATCAGAGAAACAGGAAAGCTGACGTTTTGGGTCAGGACCCTTCTTCAAGCTGGCAGGGGAGGTCCACTGGATTTCAGCACAAGCCCAGCCACTGCAGGCTAGTCTGCCATCTTAGAGTCTGAAATTCAGGCATTATTATGGCCGTGGTAGCCACCAGTCATTTAAATGCTTCCATTTCTGATCAAAGTGCTTCAGTTGTTGGAAGGATGTTCATAACCAGAAGTCACACAGTATTGAGTATTTCCGATCCAAAACATCAGCTTTCCTGTTTCTCTGATGCTGCCAGGCCTGCTGTGTTCCTCCAGCTCCGAGCTGTGTTATCTCTGACTCCAGCATTGGCAGTTCTATAGGAGAAACACACCTACAATTTCATCTCATTATTACACACATTGGGGCATCCAGTAGTGACATAATTGTGCACTTTACTGAGCATTACATCCTTGCAAATTTCTTCAATAACTTCTCCAGCAGACATTGGCACATCAAATTGTGTAAGTAAAATAATTCATAGGTAACTTTGTAGCTAATCAACCTTCGAGGGAAATCTAAAAAGAACATCTGCATTTGTACGATCTGCAGCTTTACAATATTTAATATTGTCCCATTTCTGATTTAACCACTTGGTTCTTTTTGCTTAATGATCACTTTGTGCTCACTTTTCCCATGATTGGCCTCACCCTTACTGAGCCCAATTGAAGGTAACTCAGCCACTTTTAAACATATTTTCTTAAGGCAATTACTTCTCATCAGGAAGACTTTTTTGTTTTGGTCCTGAACTATTCCATTGTAAGTAACAGAATTGAATTTCACTCCAACACCCACTTCTTAACACTGTTGTTGGAATATTTAGTCAGTTTCGTGCCACTGTTGTATAAGTACTCTGACTTAGGGATTCCTTGTACTCTCCTTCTGAAATAACAGGCACAGCTACAGCTGTAGCAAAGACGAAAGCAAGTTATGAATTTTTGTAACTGGATTTGCTCCTCCCAACAGAGAGGGCAGTATAACAAAATGTTCAGATCTTGCAATATACCACATGTGGTAAGAGTCAAGATCAGAATAGTTTAATTTTGACACTGGACTCTGGAATTATAGCTTCAATATTACTCCTCTCATCTGCCATGCAGTTCTTTTTTTTTGCTTTCTGACTGAATACAGCTTCTGATCTTCTTGCTCAATAACGTCAAATTCTGTTTCCACATCTATCGTACATGCATTGACCAGCTTTAACTTTACCATAACCTCATCCTGGTGCATGGATGTGACCAGAAACATCACTGTTGCCTCAACGCTGTGTGACTTCTGGTTATGAACATCCTTTCAACAACTGAAGCACTTTGATCAGAAATGGAAGCATTTAAATGACTGGTGGCTACCACGGCCATAATAATGCCTAAATTTCAGACTCTAAGATGGCAGACTAGCCTGTGCTGAAATCCAGTGGACCTCCCCTGCCAGCTCAGGAAAATAACTTCCTGCAATTCTCCACTATCTCTTTTATTTACTTGAATGTGGGCATTGTTGGCTACCCAAAGCTTACTGCCTGGAGGGCAGTTAAGAGTCCACTGCATTGCTGTGGTTCTGGAGTCACAGATTCACCAGACTAGGCAAGGACAGCAGATTTCCTTCCCTAACCACTGTTAGTGAATGAGGTTGTAGACATGCTTACCAAGCCAGTGGGTTTGGTTACAAACATTTCATCACTCTGCTAGGTAACATCGTTAGTGCGCCTCCGGTGAAGCGTCGGTGTTCTGTCCTGCTTGTTATTTATATGTCTCAGTTTGTTGGGGCTGTTGCTATTACTTCCAGTTCTGTTTCTCAGTGATTTGTAATTCAATGTGTATGTTGATGAAGTTCCGATTAGAATACCAGTGGCGTGTTTCTATTTGACTTGTGTGATTATGGATGTGTTGTCCCAGTCAAATTCGCACAAGTTAAACAGAGACACACCAGGGAATTCCTGGAGGGCTGGCATTCTAACCATAACTCCATCAACAAACACATTGATTAAGACCCTGGGTACAAACCACTGAGAACAGAACCAGAAGTAATGCCAACCACCCCAGCAAACCGAGGCATATAAATAACAAGCAGGACAGAATACCGCTGCTTCACCAAAGGTGGCTGACGTTGTTACCTAGCAGGGTGACGAAATGTTTGCAACCAACCGCACTAGCTCAGCGAGCATGTCTACAACCTCATCCACAACCTGAGCTACAAATCTTCTCAAACTTCACTGTTATTGAACCAGATAGTTTTTCACAACAATTTGCAATGGTTACATTGTCATCAATGGGCTAGCTTTCCTGGTTGAATTCCAGATTTGTATTATTGAATTCAAATCCCACCCTCCTCCATTGTGGGATTCAAACTGATGTCTCCAGAACATGAGCCTGAGGTTCTGGATTATGAGCCCATTGAATATTATCTCTACGTCCCCACCTCCCCATTACATTATTTCTACAGCAGTGGCCTCATCACTGACCCCCTACAGCCTATTGCCTTTGTATAAAACTTGGTCTAGCTTCTGTTGTTCTTCAGGCCTCCTATAAATTTCTAAGTTCCCCCTACCCACAGTGATGATAGTTTCTTTAATTTGAGAATGTAATCTGCAACAGTCTCATTGGTAACTGCAAGCAACTCTCATTGCAATTTCATTCTCAACTCATAAATGCCACAGCTAAGAATTCCATTGAACTGGAATCTCAAAGGTATCATTGATTAAGCACTCTGTCAAAAACATCTGGCCCCATCATGGTGAGGAAAACATTAACTTGATTCCCATTTCCAATTTTATTCACTTTCAACAAAATATTAAACCTTCATTTGTAATTTCACCAGTCTTTCTTGTTAGGGTTGAAATCTCACATTGTTCCCCAAATATATTTTTAGCGTCTTTTTTTTTTCAATTACATACCATGCTGACTTAATACGATGCATGCACTGAACAATCTTTCCATTTGCTCAAACCCCCTCAAGATTACCTTCAGAAGTTCCAAAAGTGTCTCCCAATATTCTTAAGACATTAATTTCTCAAATGAAATTCAAAAATAAAATTCCATCCCATGCCATCTTTTGTTGTGAATTGTCTGGAATAAGGCGAATACACACTCGGCTGGAGATGCCCATGAGCAAACTAACTTTATTTGCACCTCCCAACAGAGAGGGCAGTACAACAAAATGTTCAGATCTTGCAATATACACGTCATAAGACGAGTCAAGATCAGAATAGATCATGTGGCCTGTGGATGTCTTACACCTCCAGTTCTCAAACTCAAATATATGGCATCCAATTTATGGTTCAGGAAGCATATGAGTTTGCAAATTATGAGGAGGAGTAGATCACATAGCCCCTCTTGTTTGGAGAAATACAATTGGACACATTGTGCTAGCTGCAGTCATGTGACCGCTCCCCTTAACTTGTTTACACCTTAGTTCTGTAGCAGCCCTTAAACACAATACCCCTAACTGAAGGAGATTATTGCTGATCTGATTGTGGCCTCAAATCGACATGCCTGTTGACCCTGATAAGCTTTGGCTGCCTTCATAGCTAGGAATCTATCTACCTCTGCCTTAAAATATTCAATGACAGTGCCTCCACCGCTCTCAGGGGAGCTCCAAAGACTCCTAACCCTCATAGAAAAAAAGCTGCCTCTCATCTTTGTCTTAAATGAGAGACCCCTTACTTTTAAAATGTGTCCCCTAGTTCATGTCTGTGCTACTTTATTGGTGAATCACTCAAGTGAAAATTAGCACTTGGGCAAGACATTGTAAATTGTACTTTAGGCCTATTAAGAGAGCTGGGACACGTGTCTGTCCAAAACAATGAGGCCCAACTGCAGCCAAAAATGGAGTGTCATTAAGTCAAAGGGAAATCAGACTCTGCTGGTCGTACAGTTCCTCTTGTTCAGCCATCGAGTACGAGACTCCTTAACTCATGGCAAATTAATTCTGGAATAAGATGAAGAGTGGGTTGCAGTAAAATAATAACATACAGTAGTGTGAGCTGTTGTCACTTTGACATTTTAGAGATTTTTTTCTCAGAGAAAAACCTATTTATTTGGTGGGCACTGCTTAAGCCACAGTGGTATTATAAGAAAAATAAACAATGTGGTCTACTTCACTCTATCTAAACCAGTTAGAACAAGTGAGGCTTAAATCCAGCACCGGGTCCATCAATTGCAATGATAACGAACATACTGCCTGTTTTAGGTGGCCACCCTGGATGCCTACAATCCAATCAACATGGCAGCACCCATAATGCAGCTGCACATTGGGTGGAGATGTTGAAGATTGACCTCTTTGACTTCCTTTCTCTGCTAAGAAAACAGATATAACATGGATCAATACCTAAACCCTCTGATCATGCTTGATGACCACACTCCAAAATGTTACAGCTTTGAGGGAGCAACTGGAAAGTCTAAGCAAAAGCTGGTTGAATCATTCCAATCCAAATTGAGTTAAAATATTATATTGGTGCCCTGTACCAGGACAAAAACCAACTGCTTCTGAACGTCTCTTTCCATATGGCGATAACTAAACTCCACGTCAAGCATTCGATATTAGATTATAATGCCTAAATTCTATTGTGTTGTTATTATAACCTCGCACCAGAGGTGGCACTGTGGTGTTTCCCTGCTTCAGTTTTCGAATTTCCAAAATCTTCAAATGGTGTTCGGACTCATTATACAGCTTTGTTTTTCAAACTTACTGTTTAATTTTAAATAAAACAATGACGAAGGACAGAGGATGTGCAGTTGAGTGGCAGGGAGCAGAGTGGACAGCAAGCCGGTTACAAGGCAGGAAATTGCAAGTAGAAGCTAACTTTAGCTATTCAGACTGGTGATAGATGGGAAGTGGTATTCCAAAGATTAGCATGGTACCATTGTTAATCACATAACTATTTACATTATTAATCAGGACTTGGGAATCAGAAGTACATTCGAAAATCTTGCAGATGACACAAGGTTGGAAGATAGTCAATAATGTGAAAATTCCAGAAAAATATTAATGTCTTCAAACTGAAAATATAATTGACAAATTACCTATAATATAGATAAATGTGTTATGGCATTTTTGGTAAGAAGAGTAATAAGCCAAATAAACTTTGAAAAGAAAGAATCTAAATGGTAAAAAGGGGCAAAGGAATCTCGGGTTGCAGATAAATCAAACACTAAAATTGTCACCAGAGATTAAGAAGATCCCCAAAATAGATCAAAGAAATGGGATTAGGAGATGAATTGAAAAGCAGAGAAGTGATGTAATAGCCATATAGAATCCTATTTAAGTCACACTCCAAGGGGATACAGAGGAGCTGGAGAAGGTGTAAACAAGATTTACATGAATGATACCAGAAACGAGAAGCTACAACCATCAGGAAATATTGAACTGGCTGGGACTCTTTTCTCCAATAAACGAGGTCCAAGGGGTTAAAAAATTAAGATTATGAAATGGGTTGGCAGCTTAAATGTAAAGAAGAGATTTTTAAAAAAGGGATAGGCCAAAACCAAGAGCCACAAATACAAGAGAGCAACTAATAAATTCAATAGGAAATTGAAGAGTGAATTAAATATATTTACACAGATAGTGGTTAGAATGTGGATCTTGCAGTTGAAGCGAAAAGCAGGGTTGCATTAAGGGGAAGCTTGGTTGGGAGGAGAGAGGAAAGAAGAAAAGCACAATACAATAGAATTGAATGCAGAGGGGTGATAGGAAGCTCATGTGGGACATAGACATTAAGGTAGACTAACTGAGCCAAAGGCCTGCTTCAACATTGCAGCAATTACGTAAAAATATCTACAAGGTGAAAATCTTTAAAATTGCGCAGGAGTGTACAATGAATGGAAGGAAACCATTCTCTCTCATGATTTTAGTTCATCCAGAGAGGACTGTGGCATTCTGAGCTCAAGGTTTGAGATGGAACTCACCCCCCTGAGAGAGATCACGGCGATACTGATTCGGCTTGGCTTTCTTTTTGGACCGGGCTTTCTGGCTGGGTGGAGTGTTCATGCTGCTATTCCCCATCACCGGAGTGTGTCTCGTCTTTCCTGGAAATCAGATAAAAATGATTAGGGGCAGGTAAAGTCCACCAGGAGTCAGGGTGAAACGTGAATGGAAAGTGAGATATTTGGAATGTTGCAGATTAAAATTGCATGTTGCAGGCTACAGACGAGATACTGCAAGCATTTTATTCCCCCAAAAAAGCACTAGGTCATACTGGGTGTAATCCCAGAGTTCCATTCCCCAAGCATCATTTCCCCTTACCATCCCTCTGCATTCCTCCTCGGTCTTGCTGGAGTCCCATGGAACCTCACCCACCGTCCTGCAAAAATGCTATCTCATATTCACAATTTCTCTGCCTCTGCCGCATCTGCTCCCAGGATGAGGCATTCTACTCCAGGACATCTCAGATATCCTCCTACTTTAGGAACTGTAGTTTCCCTCCTCTGTAATTAATGATGCCCTCAACTGCATCTACCCCATTTCCTGTGCTTCTGCTCTCAAACCCTCTCCCCCACAACCAGAATAAAGATAGAGTCCCCTAAGTCCTCACATACCATCCCACCAATCTCCGAATACAACACATCATTCTCCGATATTTCTGCAACTTACAATCAGGCCCCACCACCAAAAAGATATTTCCCTCCCTTCCCCTGTCCACTTTCCGCAGGAACCGTTCAGTCCGCGACTCCCTCGTCAGCTCCACACTCCCCACCAATCCTTGCACCACACTCGGTACCTTTCCCTACAACTGCAGGAGGTGCTATACCTTCCCCCACACCTCCCCTCTCACCTCCATCCAAGGCGCCAAACAATCCTTCCAAATCTGGCAGAGATTTACCTGCACTTCACCCAACGTCATCGACTGTGTGCATTGCTCCCAATGTGGTCACCTCTATATCCGGGAGAGCAAACGCAGACTTGAGCATCTGCGCTCTGCACGCACCAACCAATGTGACCTTCCAGCTGCCATCCACTTTAACTCCTCCTCCCATTCCCCTGGTGACATGTCCATCCTTGGCCTTCTCCACTGTCAGAGTGAGGCCAAACGTAAACTGGAGGAACAACACCTGATATTTCGCCTTGGGAGCTTACAGCCCAATGGCCTCAATATTGACTTCACCAGCTTCAAAATGTCTCCATCCCAAACCTGTCCATCTTCCAACTCACCTATGGGCTCCACCCTTCGAACTGACAAACCACAATAACCCCCTACCTGCATCCACCTCTTTCCATCTCATTTATACTCCCTCTAGCCCCATCCCCCCTCTCTTTATTTATTTCTGGGCTCCCCTCCCCATCCTCAGTCCTGACAATGGGTTTGGTCCGAAACATTGAGTTCCCTGCTCCTCAGATGTTGTCTGACCTGCTGTGCTTTTCCAGCTCCACATTTATTAACTCAAGCTTCCAGCAACTGCATTACTGTCATTATTGTCTCCATTACTGCGGATCCTTGCTCTCTAGTACCTCAGTGAGGCACATTTTTGACATGGTGCCAGGTGCAAGAGTGTGAATGGAGCAATCAAACATGCTGGGCATTGTGGTCAAGTCTTTCTGTAGCCAATGTCCACACTTTTAGTGATCAGGAACAGGACAAGGGCAGCAGATGTGTAGGAAAACCACAATGTGCAAGTTCCTCTTCATGTCGCAAGATGTTAATATTGCTTTGTGCAGCCATAACCTTCAAGGCCCCACTTTGTCTAAGCACCCTATAATCTGTATGTGTGTGTTTGTTTATGATCTGTCTGTACTGCTCGTAAAACAAGGCTTTTCATGGTACTTAGGCACATGTGACTACAATAAATCAGATCAAACCATCCTGACTGAGACATGAATTGCTGTTCATTTAGTACCTCTGGGTCAATATCCTGGAGCTCATCCCCTAAGGGCATTGCACCAAATGGATTGCAGACATTCAAGAAAGCACTTTCTCAAGGACAACTTAGGGATGGGCAATTTTAAAAAAAGCAAAATACTGAGGATACTGGAGATTTGAAATAAAAACAGCAGGTGCTAGAGAAACCCAGTAGGCTTGGTAGCATCTATGGAGAGAGAAAAACAGAGTTACCCTTTTGAGTCCACTGATTTGCTGGAGAAACTCAGCAGGTCCGGCAGCATCTGTGCAGAGAGAAAACGAGTTACCCTTTTGAGTCCACTGATGACAGCTCAGAGACATCATTGGACTTGAAATATTAACTTGTTTTCTCTCTGCACAAATGCTGCCGGACCTGCTGAGTTTCTGCAGCAACTTCTGTTTTAATATGGGCAATAAAAATCTAGCACAGCCAGCAATGCCCACAATCCCATGATGCCATAAAAAATAATTTCCTCCTTTCCAATGCCATGGGAATCTTAAGGGCAGTTATGGTAGCCTTGTTGGTGCTGGGGCTAAATATGATCAGCTGGCAATCACCCCTTCTTGACAGAAAAGCTGTTGTATGTGACATGCTACTTAGTGAAAATATATATTTCCAGTGTAACAGTTAAATAGTAACACTTTAAGCAGTTCTCTTGTTTATCTTCACAATGGATTTTCCTCCAATCCTTTGTTGTCTTTTTGAAAGAATTGCCAAAGATATTTCCCTGCAACATGTTGAAGTGGAATGTTGCTTAAATAGTAAAGTTAAGTGTTGCAGAAAGCAGTGCAACAATACTCTAATTGCAGAGTTGACATCCTAATAGAGTTGATGAATCTGACCTGCAACAACATCAGACCTTCAACATTTTGTTACATTACATTTCACACTAGATACCAAATCATTGTCCATGAGACAGATCTTGCAACACGCAAAGTGCCTACACCTGGAATGCCATCATAACATTTGGAACGCTTCATCTCAACAAGGCAATGGAAGAGGATTCCGCAAATTATTTTCAATGAGAGTCAGGAAAATACTATTAGGGGAGGTTATGACCTAGTGGCATTACTACTGGACAGTTAATCTAGAGACCCAGGTAATGTTTGGGACAACATTTCAAATACCAGAATGCCTAATGGTGGAATCTGAATTCATTAAAAAGAAAATCTGGAATTAAGAGTCTAGCAACGAACCCATTGTTGATTGCCAGAAAAATCCATCTGGTTCACTAGTGTCCTTAAGGGAAAGAAACTGCAATCCTTTCTTGGTTTGACCTACAGCAATATTGTTGACTCTTAACTGCCCTCTGGGCAATTAGGGATGGGCAATAAATTTTGGCCTAGCCAGTGATGCCCTGATCTCATGAATGAATCACAGAAAAATACTTGAGGATAAGCAACTTACAGGATTACATGAAAAAATAGGAAAGGTGGGACTAAGTACTCTTTCAAAGAGCCAGTACAGGTATGATAGACAGACTGACCTCATTCTGTGCTGCAAGTTTCTGTGAACAAGATATGAGTGTGTTGAGAAATGTTCAGGCTCCAGGTTGTACCACAAAAAGGTAAAAAGATGCAGCATGTAGTCTTCTAAACAGACCTCAGACAGGAAGCAAGACTATTTTAACTGTCTTTAATACCATTTGATTTAGTTTTTGAATGGAAGGACTGAGTTGAGTGGTCTCCCTCAGTTGCACAATGAGCAAATGCAATCCATGATCGAGTACAGAGACAATTCAGCAAAGAAAGTCTTCGTTCAGTGCCAGGGTGCTTCAATTACTTTCAGGAACTTCGTGCTACAGAGTGTGGTAAATAGCAAGCAGCATGGCTACTAGTGACTGTAGCACCACCCCTTGGGAAAATGTACAAGTGGCCACTAGGGGAGGATCAGATTTGACCCAATGGTGATGGCTTCTATTGTGAGTAGCCTACCAAACTTTCAATATTGAGGCTCAAACATGAACAATAATCAAAACCTTGGATGAAGGCTGTTTAATGTCAGTGCATTTTCCATACTGAGACATACCATTCTGAGAAGTAGATGGGCCAGAAAAACAATCAGGTCTAAGTTAATCCACAAAGCACTTGTTTGGAATTAAAGCATCACTTTGGGGAGGGGCATGGGGGTTGGATTCAGTTTTCAAACTGATAAAACTCACGACTAACGCTGGCAAGAAGAGAACAACATTGCGCACCAGATCATTACATAACAGCAACTTCCATATTGAGTAAGATATAACACAACTTCCCTGAAGCTCGCTTATAGAATTAGATCCCAGTTACTCTGCAACATTGTGTGCCTAAGGTGATTACAGTCAATCAATGTCACTTCACAGAGCAGAACATAACCAACATTAGGCATCTGTTAAACATCTGTTGAACAATATACACATGGCAAAACATCTGTTCAACAGGTGTCTTTGCTCATGCACTTGCCCATTTTGCTGACTTTGTTTTCGTGTAAATTTCCTTCCTTTCCCTAACTCTCAGGTGAGTGGTCATGCCTCACCTGTTCCAGGTACACTGACATTCTCATTGCTTATTGCTGGTGTCTGGCTCAGGTTGCGTCTGTGTCCATGCCGATGGGGAGCAGCAGATTCTACAATAGTGTCTTCAGAACCATTCATGTTTTGGCTGTTCTGTGATGGTGGAGGAGTTGGTGGTCTAGGCAGAGGGACTGGTCCAACTGGGAGTCGCCTGAAACAGAAGCGCAACTTGTGTTAAAAAGTAACATTCACAATCCACAAATTCCCAGCTCCTCCCAAGAAACAGCATCAAAATTCAATGGATAAATCTACCAGTTTTGTGAGTAGTCAAGGCTCAGTCTGGCTCCCATCATTTTGCTGGGGTCTCCTGGTACAGCAAGAAAGTGACAAAATACTCTATCCCACTTACCTGTTCATTAATAAAGAATTCTAAAAACTTACACCTCACATTCCTTTCAGCTTATCGTGCCTGTATTGGCTCAAAATGTCACACAGCACCCCACCTCTCCCTGTCACTTCCTTGCTCTTCTCTGTAATTTCTTCCTCTCAAATATGCATGACTAGTTCCTTTCTCTTTTGCAATTGCTTCCACCACCTTCCAACCAGGGAATATCAGATCATAACAATGTAATATAATATAAACTATGATTTATTCAAGTTTGTATTTTGAATTTTGAAGTGCTAACATATGGGTTTTCTGTGTGTCTGTAGTTGATAATCAACTTGTACTTCTGTAGCCATGGTGATTTCTTATAAAACAGTTTGTGAGGGCTAATTTGGTAGGTTTCTGACATTTCTGCCACTGCGTCCAGTTTCTCCCCAGTTACTTGATCAACATCCCACAATTAAATTATCTCTTTGACCTCCTCTGCAGAATTTATTCAGATAAAATTGATTGGCTCATGACTGAGACGCAATAGCCAACAGCCGAGTTATGGATGGACAAGGTCACAGAGATTTGAAATGAAATAATAGAATTCATTCACTGAACCATTTCGTGTAGTTATCAAATCTTTGCTTCCCTGTCTTATTCTATAGTTCTTTTAACTACTTCAGAATAAAACAAACAGTCAACATATACAGTACTTATAGTGACCAACTTGTAAACACACTCACCGGGGTAAATGTGGTATCTCAAACTGATGCAGCCTTGGGATGTCCTCAGTGGCACTGTGGCCGGTTGAACGTGCCTCTTCCCGAGGTGAGGGTGTCAGTGTTGCGGTGGATTGCTGCCCATATGAAGTAGCCGGAGATGATGCCTCTCCACGAGGTGGGGGGGGTGGGCCTTCATCATCATGGCAGCCTTCCACTAAATAGGTCCTTTCAGGGAGCGGGGGGCACCACTCATCAATGCTAGGGCTGCAAAAAGATGGGAGCAATTCTTACTCTTGAAAAGAACAGAAGGGAAATATTTCTCTCACATTCAGTTTGGAATTGGAATCACATGTGTCTTGCATTGCTGAGTAGACTCTTGGAGGTTAGTAGCATCTCAAAGTTGTTAGAGACCTCTGATGATCCATTCCCACCTCTCCCCGCACTGACAGGAAAGCATTGATGTAAGGTTAACATTTTGAAAAGCACAATCCTGCTCCCAACTAGCCATTGTAATAAAATGGCATTAACCACGGTCATCCCAGAGATTCCCATTAAAGGCAGGTGGGGTCTATGAAGAAAAATTCATTTATACAGCACCTTTTATGACTTTACTAGTTATTTTCCTGTGGTTTATGATCTGGTTCATCCTTACAACCTCTCTCACCATGATTATCAATGTAATGCCAATTGATATTGAATTCTGGCCTGCTGTGTGCCCAAGGCTTATACCCTGAGGAATTCTGGTTGAGTTCGCACCAAAACCAAAGAAGATCCTCAGACCTAGGCCCAAGGGTGCAAGACACACAGTATCTCAGAGGATTGACTTGAGAATATTTACAGTGAACACTCCCACATCACACCACATATACATACTCCAACTCTTCTTCATCCTCATATGAATCAATGTCAACACTGGGTGGAGGTGGTGGGAGTAAATCTGTCCAGTTCATGGGTGGAGCTTTCACCGGCTTGGCATTTAATTTCTGCTTCCCAGATTTCCCACCTGTGGGAGGAAGAGCATTGATTAGTACATCTACGCTTTCACTTTCGTTAGACATTGCTGGATCTGCTTCTGATTTGGATTAGTCTGAATGCGACATATTGCTCCTGTGACCCTTTGGAGCTTTCATGTCTGACGTTGAACTTTCCCCTGTCCTTGGTGGATATCATAAGCCCCTGAAGCCACCTTTGGAAGAGCCAGAATCTTCCAATTCTCCTTGGATGCAGGGAATGCGCCAGACCATTAGAAAAATGCAAACAATTCACCTTTGAAGAAAAGTGGGTAAAAATAAACTGCAAGCAAAGCCCCCCTCCATAATCCCCAATTCTCCCATTGTTCAGCATGGACTAGTTGGACTGAAGCATCTGTTTCCATGCTGTATGACTCTATAACAGTATGACACCTGGTAAAACACGAGGTGATATACATAGACAACAAATAACTGAGACAAGGAACAAGTGATGAAGAATGTGATGGTGTGGCACATGCTGCATGTGTAATATAGAGTTCAAGTGATCTCATTAACCTTTAAGGACTGGCATGATGTTTGTTTGCAGTAATCAAAGTTTAAGTGATCTTTAACTCCAAAGGTCTAGAAATTTTCATTCAAGTTAGGGGTTTTGAGGTTAGGGAAAAGTGCGTGAATATTCTCAGGTGGGTCAGCATAATGAAGGTGGACGTGTTGGGTGTCTTGAAATGCATTAAGTCAGACAAGTCCCCAGGGCCAGATGGAATCCACCCCAGGATTCTGTGTGAGGCAAGGGAGGAAATAGCAGGGACCTTAACAGATATCTTTGCATCCTCTTTGACTTTAGGCGAGGTTCCAGAGTACTAGAGCATGGCCAATGTTGTTCCTTTCTTTAAGAAGAGAAACAGAGATAATCCAGGCAATTATAGGCCAGTGACGTCAATGGTAGGGAAGTAGTTGGAGAAGATTCTGAGAGACAGGATTTATTCATATTTGGAAGTAAATGGACTTGTTAATAACAGGCAGCATGAATTTGAGCTGGGAAGATCATGTCTCACCAACATGTTTGAATTTTTTTGAGGTGGTGACAAGAATGATTGGTGAGGGAAGGGCAGTGGATGTCATCGACATGAACCTTAGTAAAGCATTTGATAAGGTATCTCATGGCTGGCTGGTACAAAAGGTAGAGTTTCATGCAGTCTGGGGTGAGCTGGCTAGTTGAGTACAGAACTGGCTTGGTCATAGGAGACAGAGAGTAGCGGTGGAAGGATGCTTTCCAGAATGGAGATCAGCAACTAGTGGTATTCGGCAGGAATCAGTGCTCGGACCTTTGTTATTTGTAATATATACAAATGATCAGGAGGAAAATGTAGGAGGTCAGATTAGTAAATTTGCAGATGACACTAAAATTGGCAGAGTTGCAGATAGTGAGGAGAATGGTCAAAGGATACAGTGGAATATAGATAGATTGTAGATTTGGGCAGAGAAATGGCAGATGGAGTTTAATCTGGACAAATATGAGATGACGCATTTTGGAAGGTCAAATGCAGGTGTGGATTATACAATAGTAACCCTTAGGAGTATTGACATACAGAGGGATCTGGGCATACAGGTCCACAAATCCCTGAAAGTGACAACACACGTGGATATGGTGGTCAAGAAGGCATACAGCATGCTTGCCTTCAATGGCTGGGACATTGAATATAAAAGACGAACTGGACTGATTTTGGGATGCGGTAGGGGGAGGGAAGATTTTGAAGCTTGTGAAAGCTCGTCCCCGGCTCCCTAACCTGTTCTTCCTCCCACCTATCCCCTCCTCCCACCTCAAGCCGCACCCCCATCTCCTACCTACTAACCTCATCCCGCCCCCTTGACCTGTCCGTCCTCCCTGGACTGGCCTATTCCCTCCCTAACTCCCCACCTACACTCACCTTTACTGGCTCCATCCCCGCCTCTTCAACCTGTTTGTTTCCTCTCCACCTATCCTCTCCTCTTTACATCTTCTATCCGCCTTCCACTCTCTCCCTATTTATTTCAGAACCCCCTTCCCCTCCCCCTTTTCTGATGAAGGGTCTACGCCCGAAACGTCAGCCTTTCTGCTCCTATGATGCTGCTTGGCCTGCTGTGTTCATCCAGCTCTGCACCTTGTTGTCTCGGATTCTCCAGCATCTGCAGTTCCTACTATCTCTTATTAAATTGTAGCCCCTGGTTCTAGACTCCCCAGCCAGGAGAAAACATCTTACCTGCATCCACCCTGTCTAACCTATTTTGTAAGTTTCAATGAGATCACCTTTCATTCTTGTAAACTCGAGAATATGGGCCAAGTTTGCCCAATGTTTTTTCACAGGATAGTCCTGTTATTCAGGGCTTTTGTTGTACACTCTCTATGGTAATAATATTTTACTTGATAAAAGAGACCAACACTGCACAGGTCTAACCAGGATCCCATACAAATTAAAGCAAGGCTTAAATACTTCTTACTGAAATCCTCTCTCAATAAAGGCTAACATTCCATTCACCTTCCTAATGGCTTGCTTCACCTGTATGTCAGCCTTCAGTGACTTATTGACAAGGACACCTCGATCCCTTTGTACATCTATACTTTCCAACCTCTTACTATTGAAGAAATAATCTGCACATCTGTTTCTTCTACCAAAATGGATAACCTCTCATTTTCCCATATTATATTCCATCTGCCATGTTCTTGCGTTTTCACTAAGCCTGTCCAAGTTCTGCTGAAACCACTTTACAACTTCCTCATAACTCACATTCCCGCTTAGCTTTGTATCATCTGCAAATTTGGAAATATTAAACTTGGTTCCCAATCCAAATTATTGATGTATACTGTGAACAGCTGGGGCCCAAATACCGATCCTTGTGGTAACCCAGTTGCCAACATGGGAATGACCCACTTTTCCCTCCTGTTAGCCAATCATTAGTCCATGCCTGTGCATTACCTCCTATCCCATCTGCTTTAATTATTTTTTTAACCAGTGCCCCGTGGGACACTTCAACAAAAGCCCTCCGAAAATCTAAGTATATAATGTCTATCGGCTCTCCTTTATCAATTTTGTTAGCAACATCTTCAAAAAACTCCGAGAAGTTCATCAAACACGATTTTCAATTCACAAATCCATGCTATGAACAATCATACCATTAACATCCCAATGTTCATTTACCACATCCCTTTGTAATAGTTTCTGGCATAATCCCCACTATTGATATAAAGCTTCTGTTTCCTCTCTGAATCCCTTAAATAGTGGGGTGATATTTGCTACCTTCCAATCCACAAGAGTTATTCCAGAATTTACAGTACTTTGCAAGATAATCACTAATGCGATTATCTCTACACCCTAAAGTTTTCAAGAAGATATGTAGCTCGGGTTGTGGATGGGGTTGTAGACATGCTTGCCAAGCCGGTGGGTTTGGCTGCAAACATTTCATCAGCCTGCTAGGTAACATCGTCTGTGCGCCTCCGGTGAAGCGTCAGTATTCTGTCTCACTTGTTATTTATATGCCTTAGTTTGTTGGGGTGGTTGGTACCAGTTCTGGTTCTGTTTCTCAGTGGTTTGTACACAGGGTCTAATTCAATGTGTTTGTTAATGGAGTTCCAGTTGAAATACTGGGCCTCCAGGAATTCCCTGGTGTGCCTCTGTTTGGCTTGTGTGATTATGGATGTGTTGTCCCAGTTGAATTCGTGTCTCTTGTTGTCTGTGTGTAATGAGACAAGTGAGAATTGGTCGTGTCTCTTGGTGGCCAGTTGGTGTTCATGTGTCTATATTGTCAGTTTTCTTCCAGTTTGGCCTTTGTAGTGTTTCTCACAGTCCTTGCATGCTATTTTGTATATTACACCAGTTTTGCTGTGTTTGGGTTTGGGTTTCTTTATGTGCGTCAGTAGCTGTCATAGGGTGGTTGTTGGTTTGTGGGCTACTCTGATACCTAGGGGTCTGAGTAGTCTTGTGGTCATTTCTGAAATGTCCTTGATGTATGGTACGGTGATTAGTGAGTCTGGTCGTGTTGTGTCTTCCTGTTGTGGTCTGTCGCAGAGGTAATGGTGGATTGTGCTTTTCGGGTATCTCTACAGTGACCTCCTGCAACTCTCTGGGATTTAGACTATCAGATCATGGAGTCTATCCACTTTCATCACCATTCATTTCTCCAGTAATCTTACAAATGCTGATTTCCTTCAACTCCGCCTCACCACTTAGGATCTCTAGTTCTGGGAGATTTCTTGTATCTTCATCAGTGAAAACAGACAAAATAATCATTTATCTTTTCTGCCATTTCTCTATTCCTCATTACAAATTCTCCTTAATCTGCCAGTCATAGGCTCACATTCATTTTAGTAGAACATTCTATTTTTACGTACCTATAGACACCTTTACAGTCTTTTTTATGTTACTTGCTAGATTGCATTCTTATTGTATTCTCCCTTGTTAATTCCTTTGCTATATTCAATAAATCTCTCAATCTTCAGAATACTACCATTTCTGGCAACTTTATAGGTCCTTTCTTTTAATCTTAGACAATGCTGAAATTCCTTTGTTAGTCACAGCTGACTGCCCTTTTTTGAGCTTTTGCACCTTGTACAAATGTATGTTTGCTGCAAGTCATGTAATAGTTATTTAAAGACTATCCATTCTCTGTGTAAAGTTATGCCTTTTAATGTGTTTTCCCAATCCACCTTGGCCAGTTTGTGTCTCATGCCTTCATAATTTCCTTTATTCAACTTTAACATCCTTGATTCAGAATGAACTCTCTTACTTACAATCATAATGTGAAATTCTTCAAATTGTGGCCACTCATCTCTAAAAGGTCTCTTATAATAAGATTGTTAATTAACCTTTTTTCATAACATAACACTGGATCTAAAACAGCACGTCCTCTAGTTGGCTCCTCAACTAGCTGATCTCAAAAAGCATTCTTACTACACTCTAGAAACTCATCCCCCTGTTATAGTGCATAGTTGGTTCACCCAGTCCATAACCAGCTTGAAGTCATCCATGATAAATGTGTTACTCTCATCTTCTGATTTATACCATGCCCCACACAACTACAACTATTTAGTGGCCTATAAATAAATCCAATCAATGTCTGCTGCCCCATGTTATTTCTTAATTCAACTCAAACATTTTGTTCTTCTGATCGGAGATCCTTCCTTATTAATGTATTGATCCCACCTCTGGTTATCATCACAATTCTCTCTCCTCTCCCTTCTTCTGTCTTTTTTAAGCATCACATATGTAACGAATAGAATCACTCTTTTTGTTTAAAAGAAATGCCTGAATACTTTGGCTTGTTTTAAAACAGCAGATAAATTGGCTCTGTGAGGAAGTTATACACAAAGGGAGGGATAATTTTTAAATTGTTGCCGCTGACCAATGGAGCTGCGTTAATAAAGAAGGAGAGCTGTTTAATCCCTCATCACCCAGGAGCATAATGTTTTGGGGTATCCCTTCTGAAACTAGAACAAATTTGGGAACCATGCCCAAGGTGTGGTCGTAACAAATAATCATGTGTTTGAAGTCCTGATCCAAGATCTACAGACACACATGCATATAATGAAGCTCATACATACAGAAACAAACGAGAAATGAACCTACAAACCATGAGTAAACAGCTCACTCATGAAACAGATACAGAAGCATGCATAACACATGGGTATCCATACATGCAGACATAATTAATGCACTTACATTATCCCCTCAAATACTCTGAGTATTTCCTGCCTCCCATTGTTTCCCAAAGTTTCTCAACTTATTTTCAAGTGTGGACCCTCCTTTTAAAGAAGAGACAATAAGACTACACTGAAAGAGACAGAGACAGCACTCGCCTAGTGGATTTTCCTGCTGTTTAGGCTAGACTGGGACCCATCATGTCAGAAAGGTTCACTCCGCTAAGTTAGGTGATGTACACCAACTGCTAAAAAGATGAATATTTGACTCAGCAGAGAGACCCAGAAATGCCCCAGGAAATTTTTGGAATCCTTGTTTTCCAAGACATGTTATTTATTTGAGACTGTGCTCGGCTGACTGTCTTAAAAAAAAGCAGGCAACTCAATCTCATCATCATTGCCCCTGATGCGTTCATCCGTCTATGGAGCCAATTCGACAGTGTATAACTAAAGTCAGTCAGAGCCAGATTTGAAGGGTTTGGTCAAATCAAACTAAATTAGCTAGGAGGCTCGCTTTCTTGCAAAACACATTGGATGTTATCTCAAATATTAATTTTGTGTCTGGAGATCGATAGATTTCATTCTGCCAAGGGCAATGTGAGGTAAGGTGAATGGATATGTGGAATTAGGATATAGGTCAGACATTGAGTGGTGAACAGGCTTGAGTAACTGAATGGCCTAATCCTGTTCCTATTTTCCTACAGCCTGACTACAAAGCTGCATTAGCAAAAGCAATTATAGCTTAAATGTGGAAGCAGGCCATGTGGCCCATTAAGTCAATGCCACCCCTCCAAATAGCATCTCACCCAAACCCACCCCCCTACCCTCTCCCTGTCATCCTGCATTTCCATGGTTAATCCACCTAACCTGCAGAACATGGGGCAGTTCAGCGCGGCCAATCCACCTAACCTGCACATCTTTGGACTGTGGGAGGAAACCGGAGCACCTGGAGGAAACGCACGCAGACACAGGGAGAATGTGCAAACTCCACACAGACAGTTACCAAAGGCTAGAATTGATCCGGGTCCCTGGCACTGTAAGGCAGCAGTGTTAACCATTGAGAGATAATAGGATCTGCCGATGCTGGAGTCTGAGATAACAAGGTGTGGAGCTGGAGGTATACAGCTGGCCAGGCAGCATCAGAGGAGCAGGAAAGGTGATGTTTCTTCAGAAGAAGGGTCCAGACCTGAAACGTCAGCTTTCCTGCTCCTCTGATGCTGCCTGGCCTGCTGTGTTCCTCCAGCTCCACACAGTGCTAACCATTGAGCCACCATACCACCCTACAATTTTCTATTGTGTACTGTTGGAGAATGTACAAGGAGCATGAGAAATAGTGTAAAGGATCTTAATTAAGTAAAATAGTTTGAATAGTATTGCCAGCTCACCACACCCTGGTCTTTCTAATCCATTGAAAGAAACCAATAACAAATTGTTCAGCTGATGAAGGGTAGCAGAGGATATCCAAGATGCGCCAAGCTGATGCATTGATGCTTTTTGTCTTTCTGATGCTAATGGTACCAACACTAATTTCAGTTAAAAATCAGTTTGATGAAATGGTGCCAAACATCTTACCAGCTTCTGACTTCCCACGTTCAGGCTGTGAGTACTGGGCATTGGAGGGTCCAGGCTGTAGGCCCCAGTGCCCATTGACAGGGTCGACTGTGTATTGGTTCTGAACTCCAAGTGGCACCACAGGTGTGCTGGCATAAAGTGTGGTCTGCTGAGGTGGGAAGGCCCCATTGAATGTGCGCATCTCATCGCTGGCAGAGTCAATGGTGCTGTAGATGGGGCCATCCGAGACCATTGTTCCAAACTTTTCCGTCTGGGCAATATAATTGGAAATGCCAGCATCTGGACCAAGATATGCAGCAGGTAAGACAGTCAAACACAAAGAGGTTTGTCAATCAAGTCTATTGAAAGCACAGGTTAACATAGCATATAATGTTCATTGATAATTTACTTAGCTTTCCTTAATGTGAATGCCCTAAAAATGTTGGTGTCTACAGGGACCCACCAAATCAGTAGAATTTGTTACAGCAGATTATTTCCTCCTTATCCCTTGATGGATGCCATTGGCAAAGCCAGCTAATGTGGCCCATCCCCAGTTGTACTGAGAGGAATGTTGAGGGCAGTTAAGTGTCCACCACATTGCTTAGGTCTGGTGTCACCAGACCAGGTAAGGATGGCAGATTTCCTTCGCTAAAAAACATTAGTGAAGCAGATGGGTTTTTACAACAACCAATGAGAGATGTCATGGTCACCATCACTGAGGCAACCTTTCAATTCAGGGTTTTTTTAACATGAAATTTAATTTCTACCAATGTCAGTGGATTTGAGGCCATGCTGTCACAGTATTATGTTAGACCTCTGGGCAACTAGGCCAGTGACATTACCATTTTGCTACCTTTAGTACAGTATTTCAGGTAAAGTGATATTCTGGGGTTAGTGCCCCCAGAGGTCATTTGTGGAAACCTCCAAGTTCATGGTTGGTCGAATGTTCAGTACATGATAAACAGGAAAGGTACTTGGAAACAGGGACAGTAATGAAGTCAGTGGCTTGGGAAAAGTGTTTGTATCAGCAACCGAAAACAATAGTCTCTGTCTTCCCAATATCTAACTTTAAAAAGTTTCTGCTCATTCAGTACTTGATGTCATAAAGCAGCCTGACCATCTGAAATGGTGCAGAGATCAAAACTGGGTGCTGTCAGAGAAGATATGAATCCTGATATTATGTTTTAGATGATGTCACTAAGGACCGGTGTGTTAGTGAGAAACAGGATGGTACCAAGAATAGATATTTAGCACCAGGCTGTGGGATAACTGAGTGGGAAGAGAACACACTGCAGGTGATTTGCTGGTGACTGGTACATGGATATGAATGGAAGCTGGTCATCCAGCTGGACAATGGAGGGTCCTGGAGGGTGATTCTGTGACTAAGGCCACAGACAAGTTGAGAAAGGTCATGAGGAATAGTTAATCAGGATTACCATCACATTATCATTTATTTGTGAATCTGTTAAGGACTGCTTTTCTGCTGATATAGGCACAGAAACCTGAGTAAAGAAGTTCCTCCCAAAATCCCTGTTGTATTTATTGGTTAACATCATTTATTCAGCCACCAGTGTTGGGCTTCCAACAATTGGTAGATGTTGTTCATCCCTAGTATTCTCATTTCTGGAAAAAAAGAACCCCTGTCTGTTCAGTCTTCCTTGAAGACATGCCCTTAAATCTTTTTTTACATCTTCTTAACTACATCTATACCTTACAGATAGTATGCAGAGCAGGAGTATATTCCAAATGTGGTGGAACCAAACTTCTACCCAAGTTTAACCTGCAGTGCTGTACTGAGGGAAGACTGCATCATTGGATGTACATGTCACGATCTATCTAAAATCTGTCTATTCTAACATGTCCTGTAGCACGTTAAAAGATATCAGAGGTTGTTCATGCATCTTATGGTCAGCATTATTCCCTTGGCTGGTGCCATCAATAAGATTTACTAGCTCCCCAGTTCACTGACTGTCTGAAGTCCAGTGTGCAAAATGCCTGCTCAGGTGGGATAACAGAATTCTCACAGCACAGAAGGAGGTGATTTGTTACATCATGTCTGCACTGGTTCTCCCAAGGAACAGTTCAGCTTGTGCCATTCCTCTGCCTTCTCTCTGTAACTGCATTTTTAGTCTTTTCCCTTCTAAATACCTAACATAACAGTAAATGCACTGTAAAAAAAAGTTGTCTATTGATAGCAGGTCAAAGCAACTGAATGAAGTGACTATCATCATGCAAGTGCAGGTTCTTTATGCATCGGGGTGGGTAGGGGTGTCTGTGTCTGTGTGTGGTGGAGGGAGTAAGTGATTGTAAAATTGGGAAATTTCCGCAATGTGCCCTTAGGTAGTCGGGCTTTGCATTAACATATTTAAATTGTATTCCCACAGTACAATCGGGAGCCTGAATCCAATTTAACAGTTGACACCTAGATTTCCCAGGGCTCGGGAAAACCAGCAGCAAAATGTAGCCAGGAGCTGATGGCCCCACAAGAAAAATGGCTCCTTGTTCCTCAGCCTTGCACTATACTGATGTGCTCTCGAGCATTCTGCACAGACTCCTTACAAATATCCTGCCCGTGCCCTGTGCTTGGCACTTTGCCACTGCATCACATTCAAAAACAGGAATTCAGCACAGATGGGGCTAAGGGCATGACATGTGCTTTGATGTGGGCATGCAAGGGTTAGTTTACTGACTCCGTTATCTGAGGCCTAAATTAATCTGGCAGAACACTGAACTTTTACTGCAGTCGTTTGAAAATTAGAATGTACTTCAGAACATTTGAAAACAGTATGTTGTTATCATTAAAAGCTGTGAGGTTGCAGTAACAGCTTAACCAGTTGACCACAGTTCTTTGGGGAAGGCAACCATAAGCTGTTAACTGGCCCGGCCTACACTTCATTCCAGTCCCAAATCAATACGGTTCACTCTTAACTGTCCTCTGGAGTGGCCACACAAGTCAATCAGTTGTATCAAACCGCAGAAGCTGTGGCTCACACCATCTTCGAAATCAATTAGAGGTGGACAATAAATGCCAACTTTTGCCAACAACAACCGTATTCCAAAACCAATTTTTAAAAGGCTTGCTGCAGCAAAACGCCCTCGCATGTCGCCATTTAAGTTTGAGGAAATGGTCATTTATCTCATTACTGACAGCCTGATGTGGCTGTACATCATTTCATTGGTTTCCTGAGAAGGGGGCGTACGGATATGATTCTTCGCAACCAATGTGGAATTGTGCCATTGTGCCCATAGGCAGCATAATTCAGAAAATCAAAAAGGTGACCTGCTGGTGTAACCAGCAGTCCCTGGGAATATGTTTCTCTCACAGCACCAACACCCAGGGACACATAATGGGTTGTTGCCAGACAGATCTCCTGCCCTTGTGCGCACTCACCATTGTAGAATCGCTCCGTAGCTTCATGCTTTGCCATACAGGAGCTGGCAGTGGGTTCCTTTCCATTCCCATTCCGCATCAGGTTGGAAGCTGGCCACGAGTCTGCCAGCCAGGGGTAGTTGGTGACGTTTGCGTTCAGCATTCCTGGCCTAAGAGAAGACATCAGGAAGTGAACACCATAACCTTGGTTCACTGATCGAAAACTTCAGCAGATTTGTTTTTAAAGGAGCTGATTGGAACTTACCTGCTGCTTGCAATGCCCGCGGTCTCTGCATGTGGAAAAGCTACTGCATGAAAGCAAACACCAGTTAAAACTTTACAAGAAACTGTATCCTTAAGTCACAGTGAAGGTGTAGGATAATTAGACTGGAAAAAGATTATTGCATGCAGGCCATTATAATGCAACCTTGCATAGTAACCTCCCACCCTCTAGTATTGCTACTTTCTGGGAGAAGCAGAAAGAAAAATCTGTCATCAATTCATGAAAAATGTGGATAATTTCCAAAAGAAAGCAAAAAAAAGATAAAGCATCTATGTTAAGTCACAGTACATTAAACTCATTCATAAAAATAATGGTGCCAGGGATGAGGAGCTTCAGTTCTATATAAAGATTAGACAAGTTGTGGCTGTTCTCTTTGAAGAGCAGGTTGAGAGAAGATTTGTTCGAGCTGTTCAAAATCTTGAGGGGTCTAGACCATGTGGCTGGCCAGTACGAGGTTTCTCTGAAATTCTGTGCACTCTGTTTTTCAATTCCAGTCTCCCTGCTATAGGAAAGATGTTGTTAAACTTGAAAGGGTTCAGAAAACATTTACAATGATGTTGCCAGGGTTGGAGGGTTTGAGCTATGGAGAGAAGCTGACTAGGCTGGGGCTATTTTCTTTGGAGCGTCGGAGGCCGAGGGGTGACTTTATAAAATCCTGAGGGACATGGATAGGGTGAATAGACAAGGTCTTTTCCCCAGGGTGGGAGAGTCCAAAACTAGAGGACATAGGTTAAGGGGAAAGATTTAAAAGGGACCGAAGGGGCAACTTTTTCAGATAGAGGGTGGTGCATGTATGGAATGAACTGCTAGAAGAAGTGATGGAGGCTTGTACAATTACAACATTTAAAATACATCTGGATGGGTATATGGATAGGAAGGGTTTAGAGGGATATGGGCTAAATGCTGGCAAATGGGACTAGATTAATTTAGGATATCTGGTTGGTGTGGATGAGTTGAACCGAAGGGTCTGTTTCCATGCTGTACACCTCTATGACTCTATGATCGGTGTGCCAAAGCATTGGTTTAGAAGTTACTGCCATGCACTGACCTTGGAGGTGCGCAAGCCAAAAAGAAAATTAAAGGGAGTATTGGTCTGAACAGGGTAGATGCAGAGAACCTGTTCCCAAGGATTGAGAATCAGAGGGCACAGAGCTGAAGTGATTTACAAAGAAGCAACGTGAGCACGGGGCATAATCATAGAATCATGCAGTACAGAAGAGGCCCTTTAGCTCATTGAGTCTGTGCCACCAAAAGTACACTACTACCTACAGTAGTCCCACTTTCCAGCACTAGGCCCATAGCCTTGAATGTTATGATACTTCAAGTGCTGATCCAAGTACTTTTTAAATGAGGTTTTCCATTTCAACTACCATCCCAGGGAGTACATTGCAGACCCACCATTCCCTGCATGAAAAGGTTCTTTCCTCAAGTCTCCTATAAATGCCTGCCTTTCACGATAGATTTATGCCACCTCGTCATTCATCCTTCAACTAAGGGGAAGCGCTGCTTTCTATTCACCCTGTCCATGCCCCTCATAATGTTATACACCTTTATCAGGTCACCCCTCAACCCTCCCTGCTCTAAAGAAAACAACCTGAGCCTTTCCAGCCTCTCCATGTTTTTTTCCCCAAGGTATTTTTGAATACTCAAGTCCTGTATTATCAAACAGCTATGCATGTGCCTGAGACTAAAATATTGTTACAAAGCGAATGGTTCACACCTGGATTGCACTGCCTGAGAATGTGATGGGGGGAAAAGTGTCAACTGAAACTTTCAAAACATGGATCATTTAGCTGGACTTTACTGAAAGGTAAACTGGATGCCATATTTCATACATTAGAACCGTGACCGCGTTTCATAAGCACATCACTCCTTGTAAACCACTTTGGAATGCCCCATAGTCTTAAAAGGTACAGTGTAAACCCACATCCAAATTCCATATTTCATGGAACGTTCCATAACAGATTATAATAGTAAAGGGATTATTTTTCATTCTTTTCACCTTGATTCTCCTGCAAGGCTCAATTATGAGCTACAGTTAAGAGTTGCAAACATTCCTGTTGACTTTTGGGTAAACCCAGGCCCTTCTAAATTGGGAAGAGAAGTCAAAAGGGTCACATATTCAGACTTTACGTTGTCCCTCATGCAAGGGCACATCAGTTATTAGAGGACACCCCACTTTGCAACATGCAGCTAAATTTCTGGTATACGCACCTGATGGATGTAGCTCCACATTGGTGACTAAAGTTAGCTTGGAGAAACTGTTTGATTTTGTGCCTTCAATTATTACAATAGGTTTTCCTCTTCCTTACAGCTGATGAATGCTCAAATCTCAGGCTCAGGATAAAAGAAAGTGGCTTGAGATCTGCGATTTTCCATCCAAGTACCAAATTATTCCTGTCCTGGGATGTCCAGCATTTTTGAGAACAGGTCCCTTTGGTAGCCCCAGACTGATAAAGCCATCCCCTAGGCTTTTTCAAAGCACTCCCATAGACCATTAACGTGAAGGCACAGTCCAAAAAGCTTAATTTCCTATCATATATTCAATACTTATAACAGGCGTGATAATGTGCTTTGAGAGCGGAGTTGCTTGCGCTTGCAAATTGGATGTGGTCCATATTTTGGACACCCTGTATTTTAAAAGAGCGATCGTATGTGATAAAAATCACTACATTTCTGTTTTTTGGTGTCTGGATCCAGCCAGATTGATACACGTTAATTTATTTCTTTTTTTTTTGCTTACAGCAGCTCTTTGAAAAGAAAATCCATTTTATTGACCAGCTCTCTCCGCAAGGTTGACAGGCAACCATTTTCTCATCAGGTTTCCAAACAGCTCAGCTCTCCTAGCCTATACTTAATGCAGCATCACAAGGGGACACAATATACTGAATAAAATTGATCTGGCTGACGGCTACAATTCTGGATAAATCATTTAATTTAAAAAGACAGCCAGGAATTAGTTTGCAGCTCTTTAATAGGAGTGCACTGAACCTTTGCAGTTGAGGTAATTTTGTTGTGTCTGTTACAACGAAAAAACTCATCTGAGTGTTGCTGTGTAAAAACTGGGTAGAGTGATGCATTTATTGAATGCCGATGACCTTTGGAGCTTTGTTTCACTTCACAGTCACAGCCTTTGTACCTTTGCAGACCACAAGGAAGTGTTTCAAAATGTCAGAGAATTGAAAACGGCTGCACAACATACCTGCTGGTGTGTATGCAAAGGAAGCTGTGAAAGAAAGAGGAGAGAAAGAAGATGATCAGCGAATGGAATCAACACTTCAAAGTCACTGAGCCACCAAGACTATGCTGTTAACTGTCCATATTCCTAAGGGAGCATCCTGAGATATTACCTCTGATCGAGCTCCTCTGGTGCAGTCTAACCCAGAGCTCTGGGTTCAAATCCTACTCTACGATGACCATTTGTGGTCATCAAATCCCAAAGTGGCCAGCAGCCAACCTGAAAATCCTTCCAATGAACCTATGCAGGCAGTAAGAGCGGGAGAGTTTCCTGGTCAGTGTAGCAGCCTCTTCATGTTAAAAGACACTGCATGTTGGGTCTTGCCACCGTCTATACTCTATGGCAAGAGACCTCAGTGCTTCTGATCTCTCCTGTGGTAGGGCCAGGTCCTAATCATTATAAAATTATTGCGGCACAGATTGAGTGAACACACAGAGAATTTGAATCTGGCCAAAAAAAATTGAATTTACTTTGTTTGAGCAAACGTAGGGTCATATTGGAAAATAACAAAATTACTGACAACAAGGTGCAGAGCTGGATGAACACAGCAGGCCAAGCAGCATCATACGAGCAGAAAGGCTGACGTTTCGGGCCTAGACCCTTCATCAGACATGCTTTTTTTAAAGAAACTGAAGAAAGAAACTGCAGCCCCAGCAATGCAGTGCCCTGTGCACGATAATTCATCAATGGGGCAGTGCCCGAGATTGCCCACATTTCAAGATCCTTCATTCAGATGTGCTCCAAGAGGGAAGGTGACTGTGAGGGGAAATGGAGCGAGTGTATCCTGAGGCAGTTTGTTTGACCAGTTGCTTCACCATTGACCGGGCTGAAGCATGGTAGCTGAAAGGGAACAATAACCATTTCTCCCCCAGTCACTGCCGACAGTGGCCAGTGCTTGTAATTAGTTATTAGCTTGAGTGGTCAGTTTGGTGGTGGGTTGATATAGAATCGTAGAATCCCTACAGCATGAAAGCAGGCCATTTGGCCCATCGAGTGGACACCAACCCTCCAAAAAACATCCCACCCAGCCCCAACCCCTACTGTATCCTATGTAACATTACATTTCCCATGGTCAATCCATATAACCTACACATTTTGGACTGTGGGAAGAAACTGGAACACCGAGAGGAAACCACGTAGACAGGGGGAGAATGTGCAAACTCCACACAGACAGTTGCCCGAGGCTGGAATTGAACCCAGGTCCCTGGCGCTGACGTCGCAGTGTTAACCACCGAGTTGCCCATCTATAACACAAGTCCTTGTACAGTCGATATATTGAAAATATTCTTGCCCTAGTTTCCTGCCTTTACCACATATTTCTTGATTCCCTTATTGATTAAAATCTGTATATCTCAGTTTAAATATGCTTAATGACCCAACCTCGACAACTGTCTGCAGTAAGAATAATGTCACAGATTCACTACCCTTTGAGTCAAGAAATTCCTCCTCATCTTTGGTTTAAATGAGCAGTCCCTTACTCTGAGATTAGGGTAGGCAGTGGCCTGGTGGTATTATCACTACTCTGTTAATTCAGAGACTCAGGTAATGTTCTAGGGACCCTGGTTTGAAACCTACCTCGCTAGATGGTGGAATTTGAATTCAATAACAATCTGGAAATAAGAGTCTGATGATGACCATCAAACCATTTGGTTCACTAATGTCCTTTAGGGAAGAAATCTGCCATTCTTACCTGGTCTGGCCTACATGTGATGCCAGACCCACAGTAATGTGGTTGACTCTTAACTGCCCTCAGGGCAATTAGGGATGGGCAATAAATGCTGGCATACCAGTGAAGCCCAGATCCCATGAATGAATTCAGAAAAGATTGTGCCCTCTGGTGGTAGACTTTCCCACAAGGGAAAACAACCTTTCTGGGTCTACATTGTCAAGTCCCTTCAGAATCTTACAACTTTCAATAAGATCTTGTTCTTCTAAATTCCAACGAGTACAGGTCCAGCCTACTCGACGTCTGCTCATAAGAAAATCCCTACCACCTAGCGAACCTTCTCTGAACTGCCTCCAATGCCAGTATATCTTTCCTTCGATAAGGGGACCAAAACCGTTCACAGTATTCTGGGTGTAGTCTAATGAATGCCTGGTGACTTAAGCAAGACCTCCCTATTTTTATATTCCATTACAGTTTGTAATAAACCTCTTGTAGTGATTGGAACCAGATGGATCTTGTTGCCTACGAGATCTTTGATTGTGGTTGTTAACTTGTGCCAATCAGGAAGCCCTAGCTGACAAATATAAACAGGGGGGTTAGAATCTCCTTAGTTCAGGGGACTGACTCTGAGCTAGCGTACTGTGCACAAGTAAATAAGGGGTAACTTGGTGATGGGATACTGGCCTCTATGCAGTTATTTCATCTCTCTCCTCCTTCTTAGGGATGTCACTTAAGAAGGTAGGTTTTAACTACATGTCCTTTTGTAGATTAGTTTTTAAATGTTGCTCGATAACATTTCTAAGCAATGTTTTGGGGATGATTTGCTAGATTAAAGCTGCTGTACAAATGAAATGTGTTGATGTTGCTCTGCCTTTCCTCCCTTACCAGTGAAATGACTGAGTTCTTTCCTTTTCTTTCTGCGGCAGTACAGCCACACACTGAAGCCCATCAGGATTACCCAGCATGCTCCCCCAATGCCAGCAATGAATGCTGGCCGTTTCACCACATCTGTGATCTGCTCTGCCAGGCTGACGTTCTCATTGTCCTCAACAGGAACTGGTTCCTGGTCTGAAGGTGGACCTGGGAAGAGTTGGACAGATTAGAAAAGAGATTATAAAAATGAAGAAATATAAATGAAATGAAGTACAATCATGATAGAAGTTTATCTTGAAGAGCAGTGCAAAATGAATTGTTTGCTCACTTTTAATGACTATCCAAGATTAAAATTTTTGCCTAATCATCTATCTTGCAATATTATTGCTCTTTGTTTATGAATTCCTCAGTCTCATAATCCCTCTCACTAAAATAAAACCAAGAACTGCAGACACCGAAAATCTGAAACACAGAAACTCAGTAGGTCTGGCAGCATCTGTAGAGAGGTAAGCAGAGTCAGCACTTCCAAAACCAGTCACACTTAGTCAAAAGAGAACTTCCTCTTAATATATTCCTTGCTTCCCATCCCTTTGCTGCTGTAGTCGTAGGAGATAACAGTGTCAACAAGGGCTCATTGAGCTTCTGATACTCTGCTGCCAACCAGTGGCAGTACCCCCTGATCTGCACCAAGCACCTCATATCAATCCAGGAAGATCAGATATTGGTCAGTGAGGAGAATGAGTGGATCCCATCAGCCAACCAGATTGACGAAAACAGAACAGTCAGGTGAAGGGAATGAAATGGCAAGCTAAACAAGAGGATTGACGTGATTAAAGAAATTGGTAGGTTAGGTAGAGAGAAATTAATTCGTCTTGTTGGGAGACTCTCGATCATTAAAAGTACAGCTCAGCCAATCAGTGTGATGTAAAGAATTACAAAGACTTGCAGAAATCCAATATTTTCTCCCTCTAAAGCAGAGTATTTCAAAACTGAGATCAATAGTTCTTGTTCATCAAGAGTGTTAAGGGTAACAGGAACACAAGGCAGGTCTATACAATTACAGTACAGATGATCAAATTGAATAATGCCTCCTATCCCAGTCAGGGTGCATTCAAACTTCACTCATAAATTCCTACAGTGATGCAGCTCCAGGCAGAGATGATGTGGTCAATTGGAGCTTTAGAGCCTTGCCCCCATGTACTGCACTAGGGTGGGTGGTTATGAAATGATTGTTTAATACGTCTTTGATGAATAATCCTCTGTAAAGTGATGTATCAATCTGGGAAGTGCAAGAACTTCCTGCTGAATACAGCTTCACACTGCATTGTGTTTATAAGCTAATCTACCAAACATTAAAAATATATTTCATTGCTTGTTTGTGTTTGATGTTGCTATGGTCTCAGTGGTGTCCAAGTTGTCACTTCTTTCTATGGTGCTCGTAATTTCTGATTTCGTTACAGTCTGAGAAATTGTTTGAACTACAGCAGCTCCAGGGATGTTAAAGAATGAGTCACACATCACACACCATATATTCTACCATCCAAGAATCTTACAGCACAGAAAGAGGCCAGTCAGTCCAGTGTATCTGTGTCTACTACCTGATTAATTCTGCACCAAATGCTCTCCCTCTGGACGACTCTTTTTATGTTGGTGAGTCTGTTGCCAACACAGTTGCAGGGAGTGCACTCAGTGCCCAGGCAGTTGCAGGGCATGAGATGTCACTGCCAGAACTGCCTCTTCTTGCACCAAAGATTAGGACCATCCATCACATTGAACAATTTAAAAATATTTCAAAACTGCAAAACAAATAAAATGTTCTCTCTTTCAAATGATTCTGTCTTGTGCAGAATCTTAAATACTGTGTGATCTTACTTTTCTAATCTTATATTCATGGTTCAGGATTGGAATATTCATGGAATTGAATGCAGCAATGAGACAAGTGCCAGTGGGGGCAGTGAACCTAATACCTGTGGGGGGGCAGTGAACCGAATGCCAGTGGGGG
>NC_063363.1:28542644-28557735 GCF_021869965.1 Rhincodon typus | reverse complement strand
GAATGCCAGTGGGGGGCAGTGAACCTAATACCAGTGGGTGCGGTGTACTGAATGCCAGTGGGGTGGTGAACTGAATCCCAGTGAGATGGTCGTGAACCCAACAAAACAGTGAACCACAAGCTGGACATGGGGTGATTTGAATGCTGGGTCACATGGTTAATGAAATAGTGGACTAGTTAGTGGGATGGTTAGTGGGGTGATTAAAAGTGTGATTAGTAGGCTAGTTAATGGGATGTTTACTGGATTAGATAATGGGGTGGTTGGTCGAGTGATCTCTAAGTTGATTAATGGGATAATTAGTGAGGGGATGAGTGGGGTTGTTAATGGGGCGGTTAATGGGTTAGTTGGTGCAGTGGTTAATCGGTTGCTTCGTGGGATGGTTAGGTGGGGTGTTAAATCAGTTGGTGGGGTATGATTGGGGTAGTCAGTGGAGTGGTTAGTTAGTGAGTGAGGAAGCCAACCACCAAGCCGGGCTGCACACGCGAGTATGGATAGAGTGGGTGTTGTCTTCCTGTTCGAGACGCACAGCAATGATGAGAGTTTTATCAACTCCCTAAGCAGCAGTAGGAAGAGATACACTGTTTTTAAAAGATATTCACTTCCCTTTTGAACGTTGGTAGTGAATCTGCTTCCACTGTCCTTTCAATCAGTAATCTGTACAGCTTTACACCTTTACAAAAACATATTCTTCTCTCTTTTCCTAACCACCATAAATCTGTGCCTTCTGGTTATCAACATTCCAGAAATTGGGAACAGCATCTCCCTCTCTTATTTATCAAAATCCTTCATGATTTTGAACACCGCTGTTGACTCTCCCTTCCTCTAAAAGAGAGTTGTTAAAGGTTTCCAGTTTCTGTTCTTTATATATTCAGCTCACTACTTGGAAGGACCAGGCATTTCCTTTCCAGGAGTAACCGAGATGACTGGCAACCTGGAATTCTCAGCCAAAGCAGCAGGTCATGGAATGACCCATATTGTCTTCATGTGTCAAGTTGCTGTTTGAATAAGCAAAGCAGTCAAAAAACAATTGGATCAATTTATGAATCAGTCAGAAGAGAATTAGGGCATGTGGTAGAGAAAAGATGATAAATTGTCTGATTGCAATCTGGCGTGGAACATTAGAGGATGGAATGAGCAAATAAGCTTTGTATTTACATTACATGAGCCCTATATGCCATTATCAAGATGCCCTCCCCTCTGGCAATCTAAGCTTTGTTCAGTAAATCATTCTACAGACCATTGCACAAATGTTGTTCACAGTGGCACGAGAGTCCCAAGTCTGGAAGCCCTGGTCCTAATTCAGACTGGTACTATTCTTGCCAGGGGTGTGGAAGGAGAAGGAGACCGGATGTGATTCCTGCACATTGTAAACTCAAACCTGGAATGGTCATTTGAGCTCACCATTGAGTTCAAGTGGAACTAATTTTGAACAGAGTAACAGTGTGTGACAATTGATCACAGGAGATGTGAATGTGTGTAAAAAGCCAGATAATGTTTGTAAAACTGTCAAGTTATATAAATCCGCTGGTCCTTAAATGCGGGGTGGAAAACACAGCTCCATATTCACATGAGGGTCATAAGATGTCACTCAATGTATTATTCTGCTGCAATGATAGAGCTTTGCATAACTTTATCTATTACTTTAAGACTGCACCCAACTCCAAAGATTTGAGTGCACAATCCCGGTTGATGGTCTAGTGTTAAAAGAGAGCTACACTGTTGGAGATGTTATATTCAGGATGAAAGACCCCCATCTTCCCTTTCAGCTATATGTAAAAGATTCCTTTGCATTTCTTGAAGAAGAGTAGGAGAGTTCTCCCTAGTGTTTTTGTCAACAATTATCCCCAACCAGGAGCAAAAATTAAATTATTTAGTCGTTACTACGTTGTTATTTTTCAGACCACGGCTGCCACACCTCCGACAATACAACAGTGACTGCCTTTCTACAATTATTTCACTGGTTCAAAAGTGCTTTGGGACATCTTACATCATGAAAGAAGTTATATAAATGAAAGTTTGTCTCTCTCAAGGTTCAATTGCTGCAAATAGTACAACCTGAGGTATTCAAGGGTCAAAGGGCTGAAGAGTGGCAGATAGAGTTTAATTTGGATAAATGCAAGGTGTTGCATTTTGGAAAAACAAGGACATTTATACAATTAAAGTAGGGCCTTGGGTAGTGTTGAAAAACAGAGAGATCTAGGGGTTCAGGTACATAATTCTTTGAAGTTTGCATCACATAGGGTAGGGTGGTTAAGAAGGCATTTAGCATGCTTGCCTTCATTGCTCAGATCTTCAAGTATGGGAGTTGTATAACCTTAACATAACGTTCCATCACATTGGTGAGGCCTCTTCTAGAGTACCATGTCCAGTTCTGGTTGCCCAATTATAGTAAGGATATTATTAAGCTGGAGAGGGTTCAGAAGATATTGGCATGGACTGGTTGGACCAAAGGGTCTGTTTTTTCTTCTCTATTCATTCACAGGATGAGGGCTGTATGACCAAGAGTGAAATTCACAATGTTACTCTCCATGAGTAAAAATATGAACTGTTAAAAGCTATTGGACAGTCAGCCACAAATTAGACAAAGTGTTACAAGGCATGGCAAGAGGCACATGCTTTCTGCATAGCTCTTCAATGTTTTGTCACAATAACAGCCACCCACCAGCGCCACCCCCGCCCCACCTCCATTTCTATACTTTTGTCTCAAGTTGCTCTCACTTACTGATAAGGACAGTCGCAGGTTGACTTCGTACACCAACTCCAGCACTGGTAGCCGCTGCTACTTCCACACGGTACAACACGCCAGCTATCAACCCCCGCACCACTGTTGAATGGACAGTCCCATCAATCGACTTGTTGACATGGAAACGGGTATCATTTCCCAGACACCAAATCTACCATAGCAAACAGATCAAATTAAGAACGGCAGCACTCTCAGGAACAAAATCCGCATGAAGATTGAAATAAACAAAGCTGTTTGTGCATCAGACATTATCATTGGGATCTTTCCTTTAAACTTTGTTTGTTTTGGAAATGACTTACAGTATCAAGATAATCTCAATTACTTTGCGCTCAGCGTTCAGCCACATGGGTCACTGTGTAGCTGTGGGCAGTGAGCTGAGGCAAGGCTTTGTGATAACACCTTTTTTTTAGAAACAACAATTTAATTATAAGGTTGTTAATGGGGGATTAAGTGATTAGGCAGTGAGCGACTGTAACAGCAATCTATATTGACCAAAGGATTACCAAAGCTGAAAATACAACGCAATCAGTACGTTATTAATTTATAATGAACAAGAGAATGTTCTATATAAAAGATATCGCAGAGAGTCTATATTAATGGTGTATCTACATAGATCTGCTACTTACTAATTATAATGCTATTGATGGAGACAAAAGTAATGCATTGTCAGATATTGTTCTCAAACAGCCTTATTACCTGAAGATTAGGGTTTATTAAGACCCAACCCAGACCTGATTATATTAATCTGAAGGGACAACATTGGGATTCGCACTGACAGCCAATATGGTGGGATACTGAATGCTAAGTATTCAGTATTCCTGCAGCTTCAACATGTTAAGTCTTTTTGAGAAACAATATGTAAAAAAAAAAGAAGCATCTTGTCCTCTGGATCTCATCCTTCCAATCCCTGCCACTTAAACAGAATCACAGAATTGTTGCGGTGCAGATGGTGACTATTCAGCTCACCATGCTTGCCATGGTTCTATTACCTCGTGCCAACCTCCTGCCTTTTCCTCCATGTCCCTGCACACCATTACTATCCAAAATAAATCTAATGCCCTCCGGAATGCCTCAATTCAAGCTGCTCTCACCACATTTCCAGGCAATGCATTCCACACCCTAACTATTCGCTGTGTGAACAACATGCTCTGTGAAAAGGGTGGCAGAGTAGCTCAGTGGCTAGTGCTGCTGCCTCATAGCTCAAGGGATCCAGGTTTGATTCCAGCCTTGGGGTGACTGTCTGTGTGGAGTTTACACATTTCCCCATGTCTGTGTAGGGTGCCCCGCTTTCCTCCCACAGTCCAAAGATGGTTTCAGTTAGCCCAGGTAAATGTGGGGTTCGGGAGTAGGGTAGGGGCTTGTGCCTGGATGTGATGCTTTTTGGAGGGTCAATGAAGGCTGAATGGCCTCTTTCCACACTGTAGAAATTCTATGCTTCTCACATCACCCTTGTTTCATTTGCACAACACTTTAAATCTATACCCTCTCATTGTTGTATCTTTTCCAAGCAGAAATACTTTCACACTATCTACTCTGTCCAGCGCAGAACAGATCTTCTCAGTCTTCTTCCCTCCAGGGAGAACAGTCCAAACATTTTAAATCTATTCTCATAACTGGCACCATTCTAGTGAATCATTTCTGTATTTTCTCCAATATGTTTGCATATTTCCTGTAATGGGGCACCCAGAGCTGTACACAATTCTCCAGATGAGATCTAACGAGTGTCTTATACAAGTTCAACGTCACCTCCTTGCTCTTATAGTCTATGCCCCCGTTAATAAAACTGAGAACCCGGTATGTTTTACTTCCTGCTCTCTCCACTTCTATTCCTGCTAGCTCCTGTCTCACTGATTCCAAATATTCCTCTCTCTTGCTGTGAAAAATTTTAACAGCACAAAAACAAATGTGTTTACGTTAGGTAGGAGACTGAAATTAAAGAAGTCTAAAGCTCAATCCTAATCCACCCACTTCTGGTTTTAATAGATGGACAGGAGGAGGACCGAGTTGCTCCCAAGAGGTAGGGAGGCAAATTAAATACAACGTTGAAGCTATGCATTGCATATTCCTCAGCGAATCAGGAGGATTTGCCTTTCTATTGAGCTGCCAGAAACAGAACACTGGCCTCACTTACCCATACCCAACTATTTAACACCCTCTTGACACTTGCAGTTGCCACACCGTTGATCTCCCACTGAGACTCCAAACTTCCCAGTCCTACATCTCTGACCTCTTTGAGGAGTCCAAGCTTTCTCTCAAATTATATATAATAGGGTGTGTTTGGATTCTGTGGAGCAGTCCTGCCTGAGGGAGAACACACCAAAAAATCATTGATGGCATCCCATCAAACCATTTCCCTTCTGGTTGCAATTTCTGGATCTATGCTCCAACCTTTGAAAATTAGATTATAGAATACCGAGGGACCTGAATAGAGTGGACGCAGAGAAGATGTTTCCATCAATAGGACAGACTAGAACCTAAGGGAACAGCTTCAGAGTGAAGGGATGACCCATTACAATTGAAGTGAGTAGGAATTTCTTCAGCCAGAGGGCGGTTAATCTGTAGAACTCATTGCCACAGAAGACTGTGGAGGCCAAGTTGTTGAGTGCATTTAAGACAGAGATAGATAGGTTCTTGATTAGAAAGAGAATCAAGGGTTACAGGGATAAGGCACAGTGTTGAGAAATGTATCGGCCAGAAATGAATATCAGAGCAGACTCAATGGGTGGAATGGTGTAATTCTGCTCCTAAATTTTATGGTCTTGAGGTCTGAATACTAATATCTGCTTTAGATTTAGTTGATTTGCATTTTGTTTACACTGTAACAATATTTGAGTTCAAGTCTACATCCTTCTCTCTGGTGTGGAAGTCACTCCCACTTAACTCATTGCTCAAAAATGCTTTCAGAGTGAATGGCCTATACAGAATTTAGTCTCAACAAACAATAGAGATTGAAATGGAGGACATGGAGACTGGAGACCCCATGACATGGAGCCCACTGACTACCCAGGGTAGCAGTCACAGTGCTGTGAACAGCCCAAGAGCAACTTAGGGGATGATGGTCTTTCTTCTTGAACTCCTATAGTGCATAAGTTGATGCTGTTCCCATAACAGTGTTGGGATAGAATATCAGGATTTACCCCAGTGACGATCATGTATCCAAGTCATGATGGCAGCGAGCACAGTTGTTGACCTTGTGAAGTCACTTTCCTTACAGCTGGAAGAGTTCCCTTGCATTGCAACATGACCAAAACAGTCAAGTGCTACAAGCTCAATCCTGAACAATTCAATAAAGACGAAGTAAGTGCTAGATCTGCTGAAAAACTTCCTCATCTGAAGTTGCAATTATGGCTTTAATGATTAAGGATACAGAGAAGAAGACAATGTTCTATTTTGAATGCCTTTTTTGGGTAAGACTGAGGCAGCTGTAAAATTTGAAATTAAATTTACAGCTTTGTTCCTGCTCTTGTTCAGCTTTCCGGTGGTAGAAACGGGTGGCCAGAGCACTGCCTTATTAAACTATGCAACCGGAGTCCAACCACGTGCATAAGGCTTTGAGGCAATTGTCAGAAACTAACAGGTGGAGATTGCATTACAAAAGCTTCATTTGTAATACTGGGATCTTAAATGGACCTCTGCAGGCTACCTTCCAAAACAATAAATGTGCCTTTGTTTTTAAGCATTGTTGTAGGATCAGAACCCTGCAAAAAACTTAACTGCACTCTTCCCCAAATTACATTGTATCTTTCCAATGATTATCACCATCTCTCCTCTCAAAGTATTGCCTTTCCAATTGAAGTTCCAGTCCCTGATCTGACTCTGTGAAGCGGTCCACAGATTTCCTTTCACCCATCCCACGCCCCCATTACATCACCGCCTCTCCCCACCGGTCCTCGCTCATAAATGACAATGTTTTCTGGAGCTGTGGCTTGTCAATATGATGCAAATGAGACCTCACCAACATAATGGCTTGGGCCTCTCACTGGGGACACTGGATGGGTGGCCCAATAGCTCCACCCACTTCCGGCCTGCTTATTGCCTATCAATGGAAAGAAACTCCCTGAGGTTTAAATGTAGCAATATTTCAATGACTCTCTCACTCAGTGGGGATTCCCCTCAACATGATGATTATGCTCCAGTACATATAGGCTGACGCATTGCTACCTGAAGCCAAGACTATTCAGAAGAAACACGTGCACCGAAGAAGTTGACTTGGAGTAATCCTACCTCTACTGACCTGCCTGTTTGTGCCGACACTAGATTCTTCCTTAGTGCCAGCTCACAGGAAAATCACTCCCACTTTACTCGTTGTTCAAAAACGCTTTCAGAGTGAATGGCCTATACAGAATTTAGTCTCAACAAACAACAGAGATTGAAATGTAAACTCTCTTCTACCATTCCACTTGCAAAACTGAATATATTTTCATAATGACTGAGCACTGATGTTGCAATAGGATTTGCCAGACACAGCACTATAATTTAAGAGTGAGGAAGCTTCATTATTGTCAGCGGAGATATAGTCCATGATCCAGGAGGCTGAGGGCAAGGTCAAGGAGTGACAGTGTGAGGCAACTACATGAACATCGGCAGAGAAACAGTCAGTAATTTGCTGCTGAAGGAGGGGTGATTGATGCCAGTGTGAAATAGCTGGATAAACAGCAGCAGAGATACAGTCAATAACACAGATGCTGGAATAGTGAGCAACAATACGAGGGAACTTGATTAACATTTGTGGAGAAACAGTTGGTAACATGGGACAAATAGTTATGGAGTTGGATGAATATTAGAAAAGAAACAATTTGTAACACAAGGGTCTACCTTTGTCTGCAGCAACTGGTTGGTAATCTGGATGGGGTACAGGAGAGGGTAAAGCACCACCCAGTGTACAACCCACTTAATTGTCAATCCTTTGGGATCAATGAAATGAAAATCCAGCAGTTTCTATAAAGAACAAGTGATGCGTCCAACCAGAACACTCACACAGCCGGTGAGGTTGATAATCCCACCGGCTGTGAACAGCCCGTTGTTACTGAGTCTGACAGCATGAGGGAGCAGAACTGAAATCAGCAGATACGAGTGGTTGTTCAACTGGTTAGTAAATTTATGCTAGCAGATGAGTCGCCATCCTCTTCATCTCTGCTGTGTGACGAGTGAGTCCCCAGCGGAATTGAAAAGGCTGTTTCTCTCCTGAAGAACACCACCAATGATTGCCTTCATGTTCCACTCTGTCAACCTGTCTTGTCAAAGTTTGACACAAGTTTAGTTCTTCACTGTCTACACTGTAAATGGCTGAACAAAACTTGCAGCATTTACACAGGGTGGCTGACTGCAGAGTGTAAAGCCTGTATTATGGTATGTGCGTGCTGCGATTAGACCAGTTTTCTGTCACGCTCGCCACAGAATTGATGTCTTTCCAATTTCAGATCGGCAAACATGAAGCCAGCTGCTATTTGGTTTAGAGTGTTTAAATCAAGAAAATGATACTGATAAAAACAATTCAACTGGAAATTAAGTGCCAAAATGCATCCCACAATTCTTTGCTGTTAAAGCTTTTGAGTTGAGCATGCATGACAAGATATATCCTTTCAACCTCTTTAGACAGGCTGGCTGTATCGAGAATAAAGATCAATTAAAGTGATGAACATATGGTAAACAGTAACTTTAGCATGATTAAAGGTTCATTGTAAAAATGCCAAGTCCCCATGGATTTACGAGACTTCTTTTGTTTTCATTCTTCACCTCAGAACAATTATGATTAAATTCTTTAATTAATGTGTCCCAACTGTTGAGAAATTAGGCTAATATATTTTCAGACCCAGGTCATTAGCTTCCCCTGTCCCACTGTTCATTTGATTTATCCCTCATGTGTCCCAGCTTACCCTGTACTCCTGGATGATTCCATTCTGCTCCTCAGCAGGGGGGGGCTCCCAGGACACACTGATACTGGTGCTATTGCTCAAGCCAATTGTCGCTATGGTAACAGCTTGTGGTGCAGCAGCGGGGGCTGTTTTCGTTTTGTGCAAAGAAGAAAAGAGTGTTTAAGTAAAGAGAAAGCACTCTGCAGGACTCTGAAACATCGCCTGTTGCAGTTAGTATCTGAACATATTTGAGAGAAAATGAGTTCAAGGATGCACAGCAATCCTGCAATAGGCACAGCTAGTGGGTTTCCGCTCATTGCAATATAACATATTCCTGAATAAAGCTTCTTTTGAAGAAAAAAGACATTTTTATTAAAATAAATATTTAAAAATACTGAGAAACAAGTTCACACAATATTCAAGCCCAGTATTGCTAAGAAATTTGTCCCAAGCTGCCGTTACCACATTGATTGTTTTGTCCATGTGAACCATTGCTGGGCCAAGGAAGACACATATCCTACGAACAGACCTTGGTCATGGCAAGCAAATAAGATTAGAGTATCTCCTCCCAAAACAAAGGCGGGTGATAAAGGCTTGCTCTGGTTATTAATGACTTGGGTGCAACACTGTGTAGAGCTGGATGAACACAGCAGGCCAAGTAGCATCAGAGGAGCAGGAAGGCTGACGCTTTGGGCCTAGATCCTTCTTCTGAAGAAGGATCTAGGCCCGAAACGTCAGCCTTCCTGCTCTTCTGATGCTGCTTGGCCTGCTGTGTTCATCCAGCTTTACACCTTGTTATCTCAGATTCTCCAGCATCTGCAGTTCCTGCTATCTCTGGGTGCAACACTGCTTGATTCCTCATTGTTTCTTGTCAGAGACAGAGGGCAGCCATTTCCTGGTGCTATTTGTGGGCAGTTCACTTCAGGCAGGGAAACCTAATGGCCCACAAAGTCCATTCCTTCCATAGGCCATGTGCAATCCATTGTATCACACTTTAACCAGCCCATTTAACCTCTCAAGGAAAGCCTCAAGCCCAAATACATCATTAACAGATAGGAACCCATTGCTCTTCACTGTTATTTTGTCTTTGTTTCTCATGTTAGTCAACATGTCAGCTCTTACCTTTGTGTTTCAGTAACTAGCCAAACTCCATATACACTGGGACAGAGCTGCAATCTGCATCCTAGTGAATGTATGTTATTAGAGCTTTGTTATTGGGGACTTTCCATGGAAAAGAATATTTACTCAGTCAGTATTTAACTGAATCCTCCCTCTCTCTCTCTCTCCTTGTGCTATGTGGCACTCCACAGCTGGGAGACTGGACAGACAGAACTTCCTCCCAGAGCCTTTAGAAACCCTGATTTGAAAACAGATGTGAGGGGGAGATCAGAAGAGGAAAAAGCAGAAAAGAATAAGCAGGAGATTGAGTGGCAGATTGTTGGCTGTCTGTGATCATTTGCACATTGTGTTACAGACTTCAGCTGCTGTGGGAGTCCCTCCCCTCCAACTATCTTGATCTAGGTTTATTGAATAAAAGAAATATAAGGATGACAATTTCTTGGTAAATAAGCTGTGCTTCGCTTGATGTGATTTTACACCAGAGCTCTGCTGCTTCTTCAGGTTCAAAACCGATCTGACAATGCAGCAGCCTGAGACCTGGTCACATAATAATTCTGCTTCACTCTGAGGCTCTTGGTGGTACATCAAATAAGGCTTGAACTTCAATTTAAAGAAGAACTTCTTCCAATTTAAATACCTCAATCTAAAGTTTCATGATGCTGTTGTAGTATCAAAGACTACTGGAGTCATAGAGTCACAGAGATGTACAGCATAGAAAAAGACCGTTCAGTCCATCCCACCCATGCTGGCCAGATATCCTAAATTAATCTAATCCCATTTGCCAGCATTGGACCCATATCCCTCTAAACCCTTCCTATTCATATACCCATCCAGGTGGCTTTTAAATGTTGTAATTGTGCCAGCCTCCAGCACTTCCTCTGGCAGCTCATTCCATATACGAACCATCCTCTGTGTGAAAAAGTTGCAGCTTCAGTCCCTTTTAAATCCTTCCCCTCTCACCTTAAACCTATGCCATCTAATTTTGGACTCCCCTATCCTGGGGAAAAGACCTTGATTATTTATCCTATTCATGCTCGTCACAATTTTATAAACCTCTATAAAGGTCACCCCTCAGTCTCCGATGCCCTGGGGAAAACAGCCCCAGCCTATTCCGCCTCTCCCTATAGGTCAGGTGTGAGTGTCATATGATTATAATTTAGGAGTACCTCCTTTAGTTTATAAAATTGTCATGGTTTGGAATTGAATTGTTAAATGAAAGGAGTCATGTGACCTATTCTGGAATTTATCTGAAAGTAAACCTGGCTGGTTTAGTGGTTTGATCAAAAGAGGAGTCACATTCTGTTACTGAAAGAGAGGTGCCAAATGTTGATACCTGCTGTTTCACAATGAGAAGACCAGAAGTCTCCTAAAACCAAGTTGGTATTGTTATCAAATTGTAAATATTTGTGCTGGAACATATACTGTTGTTTCAAAGATGAAAAGCAACGGGAATAAGAGATAGTAGGAACTGCAGATGCTGGAGAATCCGAGACAACAAGGTGCAGGGCTGGATGAACACAGCAGGCCAAGCAGCATCATAGGAGCAGAGAGGCTGACGTTTCGGGCCTAGACCCTTCATCAGAAAAGGGGGAGGGGAAGGGGGTTTTGAAATAAATAGGGAGAGAGTGGGAGGCGGATAGAAGAGGGATAGAGGAGAGGATAGGTGGAGAGGAAACAAACAGGTCGAAGAGGCGGGGCTGGGGCCAGGAAAGGTGAGTGTAGGTAGGGAGTTAGGAAGGGGATAGGTCAGTCCAGGGAGGACGGACAGGTCAAGGGGGCGGGATGAGGTTGGTCGGTAGGAGATGGAGGTGCGGCTTGAGGTGGGAGGAGGGGATAGGTGGGAGGAAGAACAGGTTAGGGAGGCAGGGACGAGTTGGACTGGTTTTGGGAAATAATAAGAGAATAAGAGATTCCTAATTACCATTTCTACGTGGATGTGGGGCCAGTGTGTTTGCCATTTTCATGGAGACACAGATGAAGAAAGCCAAATTAAATCTAGATTACAGGCTTCTTTAAAAAGGGAGAGATATTCCAGACAAAGGACAGTTGGAGCAGTTGATGTAATGCAAGCGCCTGGGTATGGAAGAACAAGAAGATATGTGTTGACCAAGCCTGCACCTTAAGCAGGGAAATGCTGACTCCACTGATTACAATGTGAAACTTACACTTGGGAGTTTAAACCTCACTTGAAAATCTAGTTGGTGAGGAGTTAAAACAAGTCTGCAGGGTTCCCTGACCTGGAGCTAGGGACAGAATTTCAAGGGAAAGCTGTCACTATGAAAGATAGTATTAGGAAAGGGGGAAAAAAAACAGAACTAACACCTGTGTAACCTGTGAACCCAGGAGAAATAAATGTCTACAAAGTCAATAAAAGTAGAAAGGGGCAAATTATGATTGGCTGCTTAAAGTATAGTTGCCCAAGGGAAAAATGTGCTTAATCAACAGTGTTTCTTTAGTTGTTTGATACAGTAAATGCTAAAATAAGAATGAGATCTTATTGAGTGCCTTTTTCCGCTAGTAACTGAAAGTTTGAATTTCTCTTTAAAAAGTAATCATTGTTTTCAGAGATCACAACATGATGATTTGAAGTGGATGAAAATGGTTTATGCCCAGAAATAATGTGCATGATTTTCTATTCAATTGCTCAACAGACTTAAAAATCGAATACAATAAGAGATGAGTTGCTAATTCAGTACGAGCCCATTCCGAAGTAACAGCCCAAACCCATTTTATCCCTGACCTATCTACAAGCTGGAGCTTGAGTTCTCAGTTTGTGCCCAGGTCCTACCTTCCTCTGGCGTCCGTACGATGACAGATTCACTGTCCATTCCTTGGAACTCATCGAAATATGGACGGATCTTAATTTCATACTCGGTGCCTTTCTTCAAGTCAACAAGAATGGTTGTGCGCTCGGCTGGAGATTTCACATCCTGGACAAGCCAGGCGCTAGTCTTGGTTCGGTACATTACCCGGTAACCCTGAATAAACTGGGCCTGGCGATCAACCTGTGATGTAAGCATCAGATGGATTTCGTCATGGGAATGTGTACAATCACAATGGAGAAAAAAAGGATTGATCCCAGTATATTTCAAACAATGGGAAAGCTTAGAACTTAGAGTTTCAAAGAGATTTAGGGGTGCGCGTAATTAGATCACTCAAAAGTCACAGAGACAAAAAGAAATCAAAAATGGTTAATGCAGCAGAGCTTTTACACCTCAAAGTCCACCACACCTTAAAAAGGATACAATGGGCTAGGAAAAAATTGAGTGTAAATTCATCAGAATATTACCAGGTCTCTCAGGAGTGTACAATGACCTCACTCATATTCCCTGGAAAAAAGATGGTAAAAGGTAGATTTGATTGAGGATTTGGTAGGTTGGATGGAGAGAAACTTATGGGACATAAACTTAAAGTCAGGGACAAATCTTTTCGGATTTGGAATCACTTAGAGTCATACGGCATGGAAACAGACCCTTCAGTCCAACTGACCATGCTGACCATATATCCTAAATTAATCTGGTCCCAGTTGCCAGCATTTGGCCCATATCCCTCTAAGCCCTTCCTTTTCATATACCCATCCAGATGCCTTTTAAATGTTATCATTGTACTACCTGCACCACTTCCTTAGCGGCTTATACCATCCACACACCACCTTCTGTGTGAAAAAGTCACTCCTTAGGTCCCTTTATATCTTCCCCTCTCACCTCAAACCTATACCATAAGACATAACCCCTCTAGTTTTGGACTCCCCTACCCTGGGAAAAGGCCTTCTTCTCTCTTCTTCTAACAAAGTGTGGTAGAAATGCTGAGCTAATGCCCAATAAAAAGAAGAGGTGCTGGCCCAATTCATAACTTTAAATCTGAGATCACTGGAACTTTAACACTCATGATTATGACCCAGCTTACAGAGTCAAGGCGAGAGCTCGGATACAGACAAGATATGATATTAGAGAAATGGTGAAACAGGATTGAGGGACTGAATGGCCCCCTTCTGTTCCTATGTTTCTATTTATATTCCACCAGCCAAAACACTCCCAAATAATATAACTAGTAAAACATTCAATTTTCCTGTCCCTGGAGCAGGAGCTCCTCAGAAGGATATACTGCAAACATCTATGGTCATTTACTTGGGACACCAGTATGTCCTGTATGTTGCAGTTTTACCTTGTTGCTTCATCAGTTTCCAATTCATCAGGAGGATAAATGCTGCTCTGCTTTCTGCAGCCTATTGCTAGCAGCAGGGTCTTTTTTCTTGGTTTGATACTTGGCCCTTCCTGTTTGGGCCAAAAATGAATAAGCAACATCTCATCCATTTCCTACATCTCCCTCTACGCTCGAGATTCTGAACTATCTGCATATGTATTTTTATTTCATTCAAGGGTCATTGCCCAAGTATCTTCAATAATATGCATAAGAAAGATATGACAGCACTCATGACTGAAATTACTTGTGCTTATGAAATGCCTCTTTGATCAGACACTACGTCATAATTGAACAGATGGAAAATATAAAGATTTCAGTGGCTGCCCATTCTTCTCCTAGCACGCTAACTCTCAGCTTGCCTTTCCCCTTAAGTGACATGGCTGTGAGACATTGCTGTATTCACTACTTACCATCCAGGTGACCTGGATGGTTGTGGATGTCAAGGTGACAGGAGGCTGCAGCTGCAATCCCACCTCCCCGAGCTCACGCTGTACTTGCCGATGGTCCACCCCCTGTCCCGTGGGACTTACATCTGTGAACAATAAGGAGAAGTAATGCAATAAATTTGTGCTAATACATTTAAGTGCCTTAGTATCTACTAACAGTTATGCTAAGTACTTTAATGGTCCATTGCAGGATTAATTAATCAATAAGAACAACTGCAGCAATGCAGACGCTGTCTAGGAGTTCAAAGTAATGATGCATGCATCAGTCACGCATTTAATAATAACTTAAATATCTATAAATCCGCAAACATTTTCATTATCATTCATTCGTAGAATTAATACAATGGAAAGTATAAATGGAATACTGGAGTAACTAGCTGTAATCTAATCAAAAGTAGAATGAGCTACTTGGTTCCAAGTTAATTGAGACATGAGTTTACTGCCCTGAGTTGGATTCCTTGCAACCTGTATTAGCATTGTTTTCTGAATGGCATTAATCTAGCTCCCTCACACTGTTGCCCTTAGTAACGTCTCCCCATTACTTTGCAATGATGATGATGATGAGATAAACTATATGTTTTGATTTTTGGTGCAGAGCTTCAGAAGATTTTAAAGACATGGAAAATCAAAAGACAACTGAACTCAGCATCAAACAGTATTTCTTCTTACTGATCTTCAAAACTACTTTGTTTTTATTCATTCATAGGATGTGGGTATCGCTGAGT
>NC_063363.1:28510058-28532644 GCF_021869965.1 Rhincodon typus | reverse complement strand
TCTTTCAGTAATTCACTTGGAAACGTGCACTGTTCCTATTGTCACCAAAATCAACGCTCAACTCTTGTTACCACTTTGGTTTGAAAACCATACGATGAATTGTCTTTTCTTGTACTAAGACAAGGAGAGGGATCATTGTCTGCCATGTTGGAAAGGCTGTGCTGGCATTAGGTAAGGCAAGTATTCAGTCCATGGTGGATTAACATGCTGGTTTTCGCTGTCCCAGCTCCACTTGAATGAAGTATTGGATCTGCCAATGCCCTTGGAACTGTGCTCCAAGAGAACCACATCTTCAGAAGATGAATATGGCTGAAAGGAGAGGTGCTGTTGAAGTTTTTTTTTAATCTTAACTCTTTGGACAAATGCAAGAATGCCAAACTTCAAACAAATAGCATAAATTATATAAACTATTTTATCAATAACAAAAATATACATCATTCTGATTGTATAAGTTGTGATCATCTGAAAATTGGCATTGCTGCACTTATTCTGATCAACTTCAACAAATGTCTCTCTTTTCAGAAACATTCAAAAGACATGGAACATTAGGGAGTCAATAACACTAAATGTAAGTGATTGAGGGTGCGGTTTGTTTTTAGAATTCTAGTGAGACAGATCCCTCTCTCCCATATTGATTCTGTGAACTTGGCTATACTCATGTAGGTGGAAGCTCAGCAAAGGCTAGGCATGGAAAGTCTTGCTCAGCCATTGCCTGAGGCTCGCCATCTTGGAAATAGTCACCTGGATCTGAAAATGAGCAAAGGCATTGAAAGAGTTTGGAGAGAGGAAAAGAAATCAAACAAATTAATGATGAAAACTGGTCATTTATGATTGTTCTACTATCTCTTTCACTGAATTAATATGTCATAACAAAGACAGAGTGTTTCTTCAGAAATGTTGCCGATGGGTTTCCAGATTCCTCTAATGCAGCCATCAATTGCCTCCCAAGAAAGCAATGTTGGGTCTGCCTCATACTTTCCCTCTTAGAGCAGCCCATGTCTGACAGTAACTCAAGGTCACTCTGGTCATGTTTTGTGACAGCCAAATCTCTCTTTGTGAACAAACACATTCCCCACCTGAGCGAGCCTCATAAATCTGCAAAAGATTAGCATCTAGAGCTGCTGCTCTCTAAATAACATCCTGCCCACGTCTGCAGGGATGTGAAGCCTCTCTGCATTGACATTAATTCCCAGCTTTTCCTAACTACTTCCTTCCCTTCGTGTACCTGAACGCTTCGATGATGTATGACGTGACTGCCGAGCCTCCAAGGTGCTGGCTTGGTTGCCATGACAAGGTGACACTATTACGGGTGACATCTGTGATCAGTGGTTTAGTTGGAGGGCCAGGCAGTAGGTCAGGTTCTGTTGACAGGATGCGTGTTGGGCTGCCGTTTTCTGAAAAGAAAGAAAGTACCACTTTTTAACCAAATGTCTTCATTGTTCGTCTAATCACCGGTAAACCCATCTCACAGCTCTGATCAATTACTGGAGACTACACACTGTAACTAGGTTACAATGTAGTTGTTCAATTCAAACTTCAGTGGGCAGAGGAGAGAGCAGGACACCAAATAACCAATCAGACTGGAGAACATGACATGTGCTTCCCCTGAGTGACTATTCTGAAGTTTAAATTTTCCATCAGGTTTCTACAACAATGAAACTCAACTGTGATACATCCTGTGGCTATTGTCCAGATGTTAGTCTGAAGTACTTTACAAAGTGCACTGGGCAGATGGTGCCTTTGCTACATCCGATACATAGGTCAGAGTCAGGTCGGCCTCATTTTATTATCAGTCAATTTTTCTATGCGTGGTTTGATACAACTGAGTGTCTTCCTAGGTCACCTTAGAATTAAGAGTTGCTTAAGAGTCAACTAGATGTGGTGGGTCTGGAGCCACACTTAAGCTAGACTGGGCAATGCTGTCAGATTTTCTTTCCTGAAGGACACTAGTGAATCAGATGGATATTTACTACAAACTGGTAGTGCCATGGTTATCAGTGTGGTAATAATTAAGAAATAAAAAAAAAAATTAATCAAATTTATTAATTGAACTTAAACTCCCCAGCTGCTGGGATTGGAATCCATGTCTCCGTATCCATGCCCCTCATGATTTTATAAACCTTTATAAGGGCACCCCTCAGCCTCCAATGCTTCAGGGAAAATAGCCCCAGACTATTCAGCTTCACCCAATAGCTCAAACCCTCCAACCGTGACAACATCCCTATAAATCTTTTCTGAATCTTTTCAAGTTTCACAACATCCTTTCTATAGCAGAGAGACCAGAAGTGAATGCAGTATTCCAATAGTGGCCTAAACATTATACAGCCGCTGAATAGCCAAGGTCCTTTCCCCAGGGTAGGGGAGTCTAAAACTAGATGGCATAGGTTTGAGATGAAAGGGGAAAGATTTAGAAGTGACCTAAGGGTCAGCTTGTTCAAGCAGAGGGTGGTACATGTGTACAATGAACTGCCAGAGGAGGTGGTGGAGGCTGGTACATACTTTGGAGACATCTGGATGGGTATATGAAGAGGAAGGGTTTAGAGGGATATAGGCCAAATGTTGGCAAATGGGATGAAATTTATTTAGGATATCTGGTTGGGATGGACGAGTTGGAACGAAGGTTTGTTTCAGCGCTGTACAACTCTATGACTCTGTGCATTTTCCAGGCCCCTCTGGACTAATTTCTCCAGTAACATTGTCACTATGCTGCCATCCCCTTAAATGTGAGATTTAGGGTTTCCTGTCTGACGGACACCCTGGCGCCCACTGCAAACTATAGATACATTGTCAGGAACACTACAAACACTGTTTACTCCACACCACCAACACCTGTAAACACAGATACAGACCCTGGGAATGAACTCATGCTCTGCATTCCAACAGAGTTAACCACTCATGGACAAACAATGTGCTAACACAACAACAAATACAATTTGGAACAAAAATCTGGGAAGGAATTCAATGAAAGCACTGTGACCGCTCCTTCGAAATCCATTGAATTTCCCTCTGACATTATCTAATAGTGCCTCAGTTTCAAAAACGTCTTCTTTTGAGACCGTTCCGGTAGATACAAGGCTTGTCAGGCTGTGTTACAAAATGGGCTGGAAGCTTCAGCCTGTACCCACTAACTGGCAAAAGCAAACATGTATGCAAGCATCCCCCTCCCAAAGATGCTGCAGGCCATTAACGTCTAAGTGCCCTATAGGCCCCCAGTACACTGTCCTCTTCAGTCTTTGTTTTAGAGGCCATTAAGCTCGGCAATGCACTGCAGAATCAAACATGTTTGTTTAACCCCTGACCTGCCCTTATTCTGGGTCAGGTTGTGACACTGAAAATCAAACAGTCGGTGATGTATGGGAAGGTGAGTTCATTTAGGAGCAATTATAAGGAAAAAGCCACTATTTATCAGAGGCTGTTCATGTTTCAGTCAGAGATGGCTCACAGGCCAACAGCTCCTCACTGAGCTGCTCTCTCCTCTGTCATAGAGCTGTACGGCATGGAAACAGATCCTTTGGTCTAACTTGTCCATGCTGACCAGATATCCTAAATTAATCTAATCCCATTTGCCAGCATTTGGCCCATATCCCTGTAAATCCTTCCTATTCATATACCCATCCAGATGCCTTTTAAATGTTGTAATTGTACCAGCCTCCACCACTTCCTCTGGCAGCTCATTTCATACACGCACCACACTCTGTGTGAAAATGTCGCCCCTTAGGTCCCTTTTAAATCTTCCCCCTCTCACCTTAAACCTATGCCCTCTAGTTTTGGATTCTGTTACCCTCAGGAAAAGACCTTGGCTATCCATGCCCCTCATGATTTTATAAACTTCTCTAAGGTCACCCCTCAGCCTCTGATGCTCCAGTGAAAATAGCCCCAGCCTATTCAGCCTCTCCCTATAGCTCAAACCCTCCAACCCTGGCAACATCTTTGTAGATCTTTTCTGATCCCTTTCATGTTCCACAACATCCTTGCTAAAGCAGGGAGACCAGAATTGAACGCAGTATTCCAAAAGTGAGCTAAAAAAACGTTGTGCACAGCTGCAACTTAATATCCCAACTCCTAAACTCAATGCACTGACCAATAAAGGCAAGCATATCAAACGCCTTCTTCATTATCCTATTACCTGCGACTCCACTTTCAAGGAACTACAAACCTGCACTCCAAGGTCTCTTTGTTCAGCAACACTCCCCAGAACCTTACCGTTAAATGTACAAGTCCTGCCTTGATTTGCCTTTCCAAAATGCAGCACCTCACACTTATCTAAATTAAACTCCAAATGCCACTCCTTGGCCCACTGGCCCATTTGATTAAGGTCCCGTTATTCTCTGAGGTAACCTTCTTGTCTGTCCTACACCACCAATTTTGGTGTCATCTGCAAACTTACTAACAATACTTTCCACGTTCACATCCAAATTATTGATATAAATGGCAAAAAACAGTGGACCCAACACCGATCCTTATGGCACACTGCTACCTTCCACCACCACCCTCTCTCTCCTACCTTTGAGCCAGTTCTGTATCCAAATGGCTATTTCTTCCTGTATTACATGTGATCTAACCTTGCTAACCAGTTTACCATGAAGAACCTTGTTGAATGCCTCCCTGAAGTCCATATAGATCACGACAACTGATCCGCTTTCATCAATCCTCTTCGTTACTTCTTCAAAAATCTCAATTAAGATACTGAGACACGATTTCCCACACACAAAGCCATGTTGACTATCCTTAATCAGTCCTTGCCCTTCCAAACACATATAAATCCTGTAGCTCAGGATCCCTTCCAACAACATTCCCACCACCAATGTCAGGCTTACCGGTCTATAGTTCCCTGGCTTTTCCTTACCACCTTTCTCAAATAGTAGCACCGCGTTAGACAACTTCCAGTTTTCTGGCATCTCACCTGTGGCTATCAATGATACAAATATCTCAGCAAGGGGCCCAGCAATCACTTCCCTAGCTTCCTACAAAGTTCTAAGGTACATCAATCAGGTCCCGGGGATTTATCCACCTTTATGCGTTTTAAGACATCCAGCACCTCCTCCTCTGTAATATGGACATTTTTTCAATATGTCACTATTTATTTCCCCACATTCTCTATCTTCCATATTCTTCTCCACAGTAACCACTGATGCAAAATACGCATTTAGTATCTTCCCCATCTCCTGCATGTTGGCAGCCTTGCTATCTTTAAGGGGTCCTATTTTCTCCTTAGTTACTCTTTTGATCTTAACGAATTTGTAGAATCTCTTTGGATTCTCCTTAAAGCTATTTGCCAAAGCTATGTCCCCTTCTTGCCCTCATGATTTCTCTCTTAATTGTACTTCTACTGCATCTATACTCAAGTAACAGCACTGCGGATCCTAGCTGACAGTATTCGAACCTACGAGGGAACAATCCCAATGGATTTCCAATCCATCACCTTGACCATTTGGCCACTACTACGTCTACGTCTGCCCAGAACCATTCCTTATCCTTCTCCCAACTCCCAGTCTTGTCCTCTGCAGAAGACTCACTCTCTGTTTTATTGGTCTATCTTAGTTCATTCTTTCAGTTTGTGAAAAATTGTCAGAATCTGGCATCACCAGGGAAGGCCAGCAATTATTGGTGGTGGTTCTTCTTTATGGATTGTTATGACAGGATGGTTTGATAAACAAACTGAAAGTGGTTAAGAACCATTCATGTTGGGGTGTGAGGTAGGGGACCAGTCCAGGGGAGGATGGAAGGTCTCTGCCCCTGAAGAGCAGTCAGTAATTTTGACAACAATCCAACACTTGTCATTCCCTTGCGTGTCACATGAACACGCGAAACAGGTGTAGTGGAGGAAATAGGAATGAGCGTTTTTGTTTCCTGGTTTTCAGGAGCAAATTTAAATTCTCAAAATACTGCTGGTGGGTTTTGATTCTGCTGAGATTACTAATCCAGCAGCATGACCACTAGACTACAGACTGTTCTCAAGTTTAATAGTGCCAGTAGAAGTCATAGAATCCCTACACTGTGGAAACAGGCCCTTCGGCCCAACAAGTCCACACCGAACCTCACAGCATCTCACCCAGACCTGTCCCCTTGTAACCCACCTAATCTACACATCCCTGAACACTATGGGGCAATTTAGCATGGCCAATCCACCTAACCTGCACATTTGGTATGTGGGAGGAAAGCAGAGAACCCGGAGGAAACTCACATAGACACGGGGAGAATGTGCAAACTCCACACTGACAGTTGCCCGAGGCTGGAATCGAACCCAGGTCCCTGGCACTGTGAGGCAGCAGTGCCAACCACTGAGCCACCATGCCGCCCCACGTTAAGGCAATTTTACTGAAACACTCCTAAATATGTAACAAATAACACATTGGCACATTCAGCATTTACGCTCCTGAGATTTCCTGTTAGTCTAAAACTGAAGTCAACATGGTGGAGAAATGAAGACTAATTGCACAAGGTCCCAAACAGATATTGGCAGAATATCAAAACTGAAAACACCACACTCTCATAATCCCTTTTCTTCTGCTAACAGGAAGATTTTAAAATCTGTGGGTACCAATGACCCAACTTAATTTATCTCCATATCTCAACACTTTACTAACAATATGACAGGATGTGACCCTTTTGCTCAAAAGGGTCATGAATCGTTGGAATGTTCTATCCCAGAGCATTGCAGGATGTTCCACCATTGACTATATTTAAGACTTAGACAACTTTTGGTGCCTTACGGAATCTAGGGACGTAAGTTCACTGTACCCTCCCTTTCACATATCTTCATTCAATATAGGGCAAATTACTCTTTCAACGATATTAAAAATAATGGTGGAAATGAAGGAAGGAACATTCTTGTTTTACTTTAGCCTGCAAATTCTCTAGTTACTTCAGGTTACTTCTTTTAGATTTTGAAAACAAGCTGTGGTGCTCAATCCCCATTTGTTCATTTCCAGGAGGGATTGGTCAATGGGCAATATCTATCACTTTGGCTGATACTTCCCCACCACGTATCAGGATGTTTGAAGAACTATAGCACAAATATAGCGTACAATGTAATTGAATTAGACCAACTAATTCATCAGAGACCAGAGACAAAATATAGGATCTTGTAGATCCATGTGGCTTAGCTGTTGCGTGAAACAGTCAGACCATCAGGAAAAGGTGACTGAATTTTCTTTTTTTTTAAAATGAAAATATATTTCAAACCTGTGTCTGAAGGTCATGTCACTATAATATTAACTAAGGAATCCGAGAACAAATCGTAGAATCCCTACAGCGTGAAGCAGGCCGTTTGGCCCATCAAATCCACACCAACCCTCCGAACAGCATCGCATCCAGACAGGTCCCCCCTACCCTATTCCTGTAACCCTGCCTTTCCCAATCCCAAGCTAATCCACCTAGCCTGCACATCCCTTGTCATTATGGGCAATTTAGCATGGCCAATCCACCTAACCTGCGCACCTTTGGACTGTGGGAGGAAACCAAAGCACGCGGAGACAACCCATGCAGACCTGAGGAGAATCTGCAAACTCCGCACAAACAGTCACCCAAGGGTGCAATTGAACCCTGGTCCCTGATGCTGTGAGGCAGCAGTGCTAACTACTCAACCACTGTGCCACCCTTAATCTTAAAATTGGTAGTGGCACCAGATAGCCATTTTGTTGGGAATTTTGGAGAGTCTTCATTGTCCTTATGTTTATTTGGTTTGCTTTATCACTACAACTTGTCTTATTCTGAGAGTAGGCCGCATGCATCTGCAGTTCCACCTTTCCATTTAGTGTATATACATAGGCTGTGTTAATGATCTGTCCTGTCTACTGTTTGCTTTCTACCCAACATCATGTGATTTAACTGCACAATACCTTGCACTTCCAGGTATCCGGTCCATGTGGTCTCCCCACTTGATCCTGTGGCGACGCAAATGTACATACCAGAATCGGTTACCTAGTAGCAAAAAAAGCAGACTCGATTGGATGTTGTCCTTGCAGATTACACAGTGGATACTGAGGCACCCTTAAGACAACTGTACAATTAATATTCTGTCAGAAGCCTTTATGCCTTAGACATACAAAAACATGTTAAGAAAAGACATAAAAACAGAAAATACTGAACTCAGCAGGTCAGGTGGCATCAGTAGAGAAAGAAACAAGAGTTTAGGGCAGTTCGGAGCAGGTAGCTACTATTCTGATAGAGGTCAGCCATATTATATTTGGATGCCTGGCAGGTTAAATGCTCCAATATTCTCAGTTAATTGTTTATATGCAATGACCTATCTTTAGAATGAGAAAATGTTTGAAATGCAGAACAGCTTTTAAACAGGGAAAAGGGTGGAATGAATCAAGCAGTAAAGCAAGACTGGAAAGGGATGATGGGGTACAGCAAAGGAACGTGATAAGAAACAATATTTTCCATGTTCTGATGTTTGGCCAGAGACCTGAAACGGAAACTCTGTTTTTCTCTCTCTCCAGATTCTGCCTGAACTGCCATCTGTGCCCACAATAATGTGTGTTTATTACAGAGACTATGGAGGGAGTCCAGGGGAGGTATAAATGATCACAGGAGAATAACAGAATGGGAGCAGATTGTGCACAATTTGGCAAAGAGCAGAAGGCACGCATCATTCAGGAATGAAGTGGAAGAAAGGCTGATCAATGACACCATATGGGTGCAGACCACCTCACCGGCTGTATCCCAACTGGGGAAACTCATCCAAACACTGGTTCATACCACCTTCACTGCCGGTGGTCCAGCATCTTCCATTACCAGCACTTGCTCTCCGAGAGAAAAAGAAAGTGGTTGTTAGGGCTTGAAGTTATTAAGCTGAATGTTATTAAGCTGAATGTTAACAGCATAAGGCAATAAACTGCCTCCATAGAAAGATGAGTTGCTGTTCCTCAAGCTTCTCTTGTTACAAGCAAGAAAGCCACTGACATACATGTGATCTACCACTCAATATACTCTGCCAAAAATCTGTTAACAAACAAGGAACAAAGGTAGGTTACTCAGCGCTTTGAGTCTTCTTCAGCATTCAATACAATCCTGGCTGATCTGATTTTAACCTCACCTCTACATCCATACATATCCCCAATAAACTTTCATCCCTTGGTAATCAAGAATCCACCTAGCTTGGCCTTAAACATACTTGATGATGCAATATCCACTGCCTTTTAAGGAAGGGAATTCCTAAGAGTCACTGACAGAGAAAAGAAGTGTTTCCTCATCAAACTATGACCCCATGTTCTAGATTCTCCCACAAGTGGAACCATCCTTTCAACTTTCACCCGGTCAGGTCTCCTCAGGATCTTATATGTTTCAATTAAGTCAACTCTTGACTCTTTTAAACTCCAGAGGATACAGGCCTAGCCTCTCTCATAAAGCAATCCATTCATTCAGGGTATTAGTCTAGTAAACCTTCTCTGAACTGTTTCCAACACATTAACATCTTTGCATACATACAGTGACCAGTACTGTACAGTACTGTTTCACCACTGCCCTCTATAACTGAGGCTTAGCCTCCCTACCCTTGCATTCAATTGCCTTCACAATAAAATCTGATATTCTATTAGCTTTCCTGATTGCTTGCTTTTCCTACATAGTAACCAGGGTGGGGGCAGCATGGTGGCTCAGTAGTTAGCATTGCTGCCTCACAGCGCCAGGGACCTGGGTTCGATTTTACCCTCAGACGACTGTCTGTGTGGAGTTTGCACATTCTCCCTGTGTCTGCGTGGGTTTCCTCCAGGTGTTCCAGCTGCCACCCACAGTTCAAAGATGGGCAGGTTAGGTGGATTGGCCATGCTAAATTGCCCATAGTGTCCAGGGGTGTGTAAATTAGGTGAATTAGCCATAGGAAATGCGGGGTTACAGGGAGAGGGTGGGGGATGGGTCTGAGTGAGATGCTGTTTGGAGGGGCAGTGTGGACTTGTTGGGCCAAAAGGCCTGTTTCTACACTGTAGAGATTCTATGATTCATGGACTGGGACACCCGGATCTCTCTGCCTGAGAATGTGATTTATTAAATGTACCAGGACAGCGGATTTAAAAAATGCATGCATATGAACAAGGACGAGGAGTTGTATCAATTGAATAGTCACTCGTCAATCCTTCAGAGTATCAACATTTCCCTGTCTCAAACCATTCCTGAGAAAAGGTTGATTTTTTTTTTCCCTTTCCAAACTGGTTAGTTTTACATTTCTCCACATTATGCTCCACTTGCAGTGTTTTGTCCACCCAGCCAGACAGTTACTGTATTTTTACTTTCTCTGAATCCCTCTCACATCCTACTTCCCTGCCTAATTTTTATTATTAACAAACTTGAATGTTTTCCAGTCAATCCTGTCATGGTAAATAGTTGAGGGTCAAGTATCTCTGTAAAACTCCACGAGTTACAGTCTGTTAACCTCAAAATGGCTTGTTTCAGTCCATTAACCAATCCTCAATCCAGTCTAATATAATCCCACAAATCCTAATTTTGTGGAGAAAATATCTTGTGCAGCACTTTTTTGAATGCCTTTTTTAAAACTTCCAAGTGCACACATCCCATAGTCTCCTCTTATCTATGCTGCTAATCACATCCTTGAAAATCTCTGTTTCTCTTTCATATATCAATGTTGACTCTGTCTGATCATATTTAATTTTCTAAGTGCCATGCCATCATGTCTGAGCCAATAGATTCTAGTCATTTTTCCTAGCACTGATGTTGGACTAGTTTTCTCTCTCTATGTTCTTGAAGAATAGCTTACATTCCCTCCCTTTAAAAGCCAAATCTGATCCTGACAACACCTCCAGGAGGTGTCACAAACTAGAGATAGTAGGAACTGCAGATGCTGGAGAATCCGAGACCAGGAGGGTAAATTTCAGCAGAATTTATCCTTCCTAACCTGAGACGCAAAGTTTAATTCTATCTGTGGTGCCATCCTGTTTGAGATAAATGAATTTTGCATAAGACTAAGGGATTTAAACAGAGGCTAGCCAGATTGACGTGTGACACCAGTTACTTGCTGGCTCAACAATGAACCATCATTTGAGATCATTACAAAATAGTACAGCATGGAATAAGAAAAACAGTACCACGAGTATGAAGAGCAATCCAGTTTGATCCCCTCTCTGATATTTTCCCCTTATCCCTGCAATGTTTCCTTTTTCATACAATCAATAAAAATCAAAAGCTGATTGTTAAATGTTCCCTGTAGCATTCTCCATAGCAACATCTCCACCAATCAGAGTTTGCTTGCCCAATAATCAGCACCCTCTTCTCATGCAGTATGAATTGTTGCTGCCTTTGAGATTTGGTACTCTTGCGATTGTGTCCTGATGCGTGTAAGACAAGAAGCATCAACAGCATGCCTTTTTTTCCCAGCCACATTCAACATGAATCCTTCCAATTCATGCCACTCAGTCAAAAGTTGCTTTTCTGCCAAAAGTCATATGTACAAATGCATGACAGCAACCAGAGGGAGTCAGAACTCGGCCAGCGACTTCACTCTAGCATCCCCCTCTGTGGGGTAAAACTAGACATTTGGAGATCTCTCAGGGATTATCCCTATCAACTACCTCCCCCTTAGCAGCCATTTCCCAGAAACAACAGAGAGCAATTGAGGAACTGGGTCTCACACAGAACATGTACACAACTGAAATTATAACCTTGATCTTTCAACTTGGAAGATTCAGAACTACAGAATGTTTGCTTTTCTTCCAGCTCAGGGTTTCAGGTCGGATATATCATGTAGAAAACTGCAGGGAGTTGATTTAAGTTTTAAAAATGGGATGGGTCAATTTCAGCAGACAACACAGCGCAGTGGATGGCACGATGACTCAGTGGTTAGCACCGTTACCTCACAGCACTAGACACCCAGGGTTTGATTCCAGCTTCGGGCAACTGTCTGTGTGGAGTTTGCAAATTCTCCCTGTGTCTGTGCGGGATTTCTTCGGGTGCTCCGGTTTCCTCCCATAGTCCAAAGATATGCAGGTCAGGTGGAATGGGCATGTTAAATTGCCCCATAGTGTCCAGGGATGTGCAGTCTAGGTGGATTAGCCATGGGTAATGCAGCGGTATTGGGATAGGGTGGGAGTTGTGGGTGTGGGTGGTATGCTCTTTGGAGGATCAGTGTGGACCTGATGGGCTGAATGGCCTGCTTCTACACTGTAGGCTTCTATGAGACATGGGGAAGAATTTTATTGCCACCTAAGTGATGGAATATTAACAGCAAAGAACAGGAGCGGGCCACACCAGAATGTCTTCCCAACACAGTGCCCCATTGCCAGGGGTAGTTTTCCCATTGTAGACTGTGAAGTGAATCCACTAGGGATTAGATGGTGGGGTGGGGCAGGACAACAGTCTATTCCAAATAATAAATGGATCTGTTAAGGACCACTTTATATACAAAACCGCCAGCACTTTTCTGACAGTGGTGTGGACTCCCTCTCATGGGGAGGCCACTAGCTTCATGGAGCCAGCAGCCCTGGGACTGGATGGTACTGGGTCCAACATAGCTGTAGCTGGAGGGTATTAATCTCAAAGAATGGACCACAACATGATAACCAATTCCAAGAAGACATTGGTTATGCCCAAGATGGGTCTGGCCTGTGAATGGTGGCGGGTCTTTCCCCTTTGACCAGCCTAAATTTTAATTTGTGCTCATAGAAGATCATAGATCATAGAATCCCTAAAGTGTGGAAACAGGCCCTTCGGCCCAACAAGTCCACACCGCCCTTCAGTGCTTACCACTTTAAGGACATCTACGTACTGATTTACCCCCGAGGTCACCTGCCTGCCTCAGCAGCACTCACCTCTCCCTGCATTGCTGTGGCTCTTCAGAGCCATTGGTTCTCCAATTGGCATGTCACCATTTGGAGCTTGCAAACCATCTTTAATTGGGCGATGAGTCAAAAGATAGCAATTAGGAGGCTAAAGTGGTAAAATCAACAAACAAGTCCTACTTCCAACAACTGAATACCCTTTTCAGGCAAAATCTGACTCTCAGCCTTTGTGACTTCAATTATTTACTAATTCAGGATTCTTTTCAAACCAGAGCAGGACCCATGGGTTGCATGTCAAGCTTGTATGCAGTAAAATATGATTAGATGTTCTTACTTATTCAACAGCTAATCTGGGCTGTTTTAGTTATATGCCATTTGAGGAAGTAGATGATCACGAGTCTGCAGCCTGTTATATATCAGATGACTTCAGTGGACCGAGTTACAAGATTTCCCACTGTTCGTTTTATAGCAGCACGCAGTCATAATTACCCTACGTATCTGATATTCATTCACAAGGACAATACTTGAAGCTTTGAAAGTTTGCTGGATGTGTGTTCACAGATTAGGAGAAATCAGATACTCATTCACAAGGTCCCACAGAGCAATGTATGAACTTAAGTAGTCACTATATCTATGGAAAATTACCTCAAGCACAGTGAATTATTTTAAATGGGTCATCGTTGGAATTAACAAAATATGACTTCCATTTTCAAGACAGCAAGATTACAACATTCATAACACATTTGGATGGGTATATGAATAAGAAGGGTTTACAGGGATATGGGCCAAATGCTGGCAAATGGGACTAGGTCAAATTGGAATGACCAACTAGCACGGATGAGTTGGACTGAAGGGTTTGTTTCCATGCCATATGACACTATCCCACAAATCCTAACCTAAGTTAGTCTTCTCTTATGCAGGGTTGGTTGAGGCCGGACTATTGACCTTCGCATTAATAATCTACTGAGCACTGGTTTTTGTTTGTGCGATGGCCAACACTCCGGCACAACAATACATCGCACAAACAAAAACCAGTGCTCAGTAGATTATTAATATCACTGCGTTAATTGAATAAGTAGAATGATCACTTCTCCTGTAAAGGATGATACTTAAGGTTTTTGCAAAGATCTGTAGCTCAGATTATGGGTGAGGTTGTTGACTTCCTCGCCGAGCTGGCTTGTTTTCGTTCAGATGTTTCATCGCCATGCTTGGTAACATCATCAGTGAGGCCTCCGATGAAGTGATGTTGTTCTACTCCACTTGGAGCTTATACTGTCCGGTCCATTATGGTGAGTTGTGTCATTTCCAGTTTTGTTCTGTATGGGTTTGTATATGGTGTCCAATTCTATATGTTTGTTGATTGCCTTATGGGTTGAGAACCATGCCTCTAGGAATTCCTGTGCATGTCTACGTTTGGCTTGGGCTACTATGGTTACCTTGTCCCAGTTAAACTGATGACCTTGATTGTCCAAGTGTACTGATATTAAGGAATGTTCGTCGTGTCGTTTTGCTGCTAGCTGATGCTCGTGTACACTACAGACCAGCAATGGACTACAATCCTAGAACAGGCCATCATCATCAAACAGCACAGGACCAAAACAAAGAAGAAACATAAGCTACAGGAGAAACATACCTAACTGATCCACCACAAAGACAAGGACAACAACAAACCGGACACATGGGTAAGAAACCTATCCAGCAGATGACTCTCAGAAACTGAGAAAGCTGTCCTATTACACAGACTGAACTATAACCACAAAGATGCGAACAGAACAGGCTTCATGGCCACCCTGGAAACTACATTAAAATACAACAGACTCACGGACGAAACCCAACAAGCTATCCAACAAACTATAATCCTCACACTAAGCCGAATGAACGAATGGGACGTCCTGAACACATCAGAAAGGAAAGCACTAGATAAACTCAGGAAAGACAAGAACATTATAATCCGACCAGCGGGCAGACAGCGTATGATCGTCATTATGAACAAATTGGACTACATTAAGAAGGCAAAGGCATTGCTCGCAGATACAAACCCTTACCAACAGGTGGCAATAGACCCAACACTGCAACGAGGTAATCGGAACACCCGAACACTGAAGAGACTGAAGGATGCAGGACAAATAACCAAGATGGACTACCTGGGAATGAAACTAGAAGGCACGAACACCCCCTGCTTCTATGAACTCCCTAAAGTACACAAACCAGAAATCCCCCTCAGACCCATTGTTTCCCTACCGGGCACACCTTCACACAAACTGGCCAAGGACAGAGACTGAAACACCTCGTCAATGGATTACTCCGTTCCATCCATTCAACCCAAGATTTCCTCAATACCCTCAAGAACATGAAACTCAGCAACGACGAGATTATGGTATCCTTTGATGTCACAGCTTTATTCACATCAGTTGACATCCCACTAGCCACAGAAACAGTGGCCACATTACTAGAGGAAGCAGCAACACAGACCAGCAGCTCCATCAGCAATGACAACATAGGCAAACTACTAGACCTGTGCCTCACCACACACCGTCTTTAAATGGCTGAGCATACAAACAGGTCAATGGCACACCCAATGGAGTCACCCATCTCAGGACTCATCGCAGAGGCAGTCGTGCAAAGACGAGAACACACTACCCTCCCCTCATTCAACCTAAACTGTGGATCCAGTATGTGGATGACACATTTGTCATCATTAAATGCGCCAAAGTAGAAGAGACCCACCACCTCATCAACAATGTATTTGCCGGCATTAAATTCACAAGAGAAGAAAACAACAATCAGCTTCCGTTTCTGGACATCAGAGTTGACTGTATGACCAACGGGGAGTTCCAAACTTCAGTATACAGTAAAGCAACCCACACTGACCAAATCCTCAACCTCCACAGCAACCATCCCAACGTCCACAAATAAGACTGTATCAGGACACTATTTAAATGGGCCACCACTCACTGCAATATGCCAGAACTACGCAGGAAAGAGGAACAGCACCTATACAAAATCTTCACAATGAACTAATATTCACTCAACTTCACCCGCAGGTGCCTACTAAATAGACAACACCAACAGGACACAGTACGCCCTAACACATTGACCACACTGCCCTACATCAAGAACATATCAGAACTGACAATGAGACTCCTATGGGCACTAGGAATCATGGTAGCACACAAGCCCACTGCCACGCTTTGACAAACACTCGGAAGGATTAAAGATCCCATTCCCACAGTATGCAGTACCAACGTAGTTTACAAAATACCATGCAAGGACTGCCACAAACATTATATCGGACAGACAGGAAGGAAACTAGCCAACAGAATACATGAGCATCGGCCAGCAGCAAAACAACACGATGAACTTTGCCTACTATCAGTACACTCGGACAATGAGGCCATCAGTTTAACTGGGACAAGGCAACCATAGTAGCCCAAGCCAAACATAGACACGCACAAGAATTCTTAGATGCATGGTTCTCAACCCATACTTCAAACAACAAACATATAGAATTGGACTCCATATACAAACCCATACAGAACAAAACCGGAAATGACACAACTCTCCATAACAGACTGGACAGTATAAACTCCAAGTGGAGTAGAACAACATTGCTTCATCGGAGGCCCCACTGATGATGCTATCTAGCATGGCGATGAAACGTCTGAGCAAAAACAACCCAGCTCGGTGAACAAGTCGACAACCTCAAAGGAAGATATTTTTGACATTTTTGACAATATGGCACAAAAATGTAGTCCTGAACGATATGGCCAAGTTCTGGAAAAGGGTGGGAACCCACAATTTTGAGTCACAGGCAAGGCACCTATCAACCGAGCCAAGTTAAGACTCTTGAGTGTGAAATGACATGATGAGAGTGAAACTCTATTTTTAAGGAACTAAGGCATTGATCACTTTTCTGCCATTTTGCACATTATCATACATTGTGTCCATTAAACATTGTGCCCATTACTCATCCTATTTGGTTCATACCAAGGCCATGTCACCCCTTATAGATCCACCTATTTCTCATCCATTCCATGACACGCTCGCCTGTTGCATACACACCCAGCCTAGAACATACCAGCAGATACACAGCCACACATTATAAACCTGACCCTTGTACACCCCTTAGTCAAACGTGCTTTCTTTGCAATTTTGGCCCATTATACATCCTGGAAAAATTCCCTTTTCATTACAGTCCATGGAAAGTAAATCATTACAAGAGGAGATGTTTTGTTTTTCTTGCTCATGAGTGTGGTTTGAATTTGAATTCAGATCCCAGTTCTCAGTTCCAATTTAATTTTCTACATTTCTAGCTGTGTTGTTCCTGCATGTTGTCTGTACAAATAATTGGTTCCGTGTTTTGAACTATTTACCCATTCCGAAGAAGGGTTACTGGATGCGAAATATTATCTTTGTTTTGTCCCACAGATGCTGCCAGACTTGCTGAGTTTCCCTGTTTTGAACTATTTACTGTCAGACGAAATTCAAATTCCACTGCACTTCCTGTGATTTGAATTTAGATTTCTCAGTCAGTTATCAACTGCTGCTTTGTAGTCCAGGCTTAACTTGGAGAATGTCCATCACTGTGGGTGTTGTCTTGATTCAGTGGCATTCTCAGTTTAGATTGCTGTGTGGTCAAATAGTGCTCCAAGCACTTGACCTAATCAATGAAAATATCCATCCTCTTTGGTGGATGCAAAAGAGGCCTTGCAACTATTTTGCAGAAGTACATGGGAGTTCTCCAGTTTCCTGACTATCCCTCAACGAAGACCTAAAATAATTCCTCTTAAATTAATGTAATCATTAATGCAATAAATGTTTGATGTGAACAACACGAACAGGCTTAGAACAAAAACAGAAATTGCAAAAGAAATCTGGCTGAATCTGTGGACCAAAAGCAAAGTTAACGTTTTGAGTCCAGTGACCCTTCTTCAGAACACTTGAAATATTAACTCTGCTTTCTCTCCACCGACCTGCTGCATTTCTCCAGAAATTTCTGCTTTTATCTCAAATAGAGAAATATCTTACAGATTTTAAATTACTGAACTGGCAAATTGTAATTATTACCAGCTGAACCGTATTGAAGTGCCATCAGAATTGGAAAATGGTCACTGGACTTGAAACGTTAACTTTGCTTTCTCTCCACAGATGCTGCCAGACCTGCCGCATTTCTCTAGCCATTTCTGTTTTTTGTTCCAGATTTGCAGCATCTGCTGTTCTTTGTTTTATATTAGCAAGCCTAGCATGAGCTGCTCATCCTCATTGCCTTTGAGAAGGTGGGGGTGAGCCACAAAGACAGCTGAGTGGTCAGTTAGGCCCCTTCAAAGATCAGTTAAGAGCCAACAATATTGCTGCGATCTGGAGTTACATACTGGTCAGCAGACTTCCTTCCCTAAACTGTATGATTGCACCAAATAGGCTTTAATGACCATCCAGTCGCTCCTACTGAGACTAGCTTTCTATTCCTTAATGAATTGAATTTGCAATCCATAAAGAAACGTTGGGAGATGCATCCAGATCATTATTTGGGATTACTGGTTCAGTAACATAATCACTGAGCTCTCAATTCATACCACACTTCTGCATCTAGGAGTTTGCCATGAAATTGCCTACAAGACTACAATGACTGTACTTCAAAAATATATCATTGGTAGAAACACACACTGGGGCCCCTGAGGTCATGAAAGATGCTACATAAATGCAGGTTTACTTCTTTAATAGATCAAATGGATTTCCTGTGAAATAATCGACCATAGTATAAAAACACAAAATTAGAGTTCATAACTTTTGCCCCAAGGCTGCAGCAGACCTAAATAACATATGAGATCATACAAAAAAGTAGTCATGGTTATTAGTGATTGTCCAAAAACTGGACAGCATCTGTTTATATCTGCACTCACATTTCTCATATTTCTGGATCAAGATCTTGGGATCATTATGACACAGATTGGATTAACATTCCTTCTAATTTATTGTAAGGGGTCACCATGCAGGCAAGCTCCCACCCCCCAGTGCAAATTAGCATCTGTCATAAGGAAATGTCATCCACTACACAGCCTGATTAAAAGTCAAAGGCAGTGGCATTATTCTGGCAGCCCATAATGCTAGAAAAGGTCAAAGTTTGTACTAATATTCTCTCCAAGGACATTAAATTGAACTATTTTATAAAGGCTTGAACTATGTTAGGTCCAAACAGTGATTGATTCAAAGTGTGAAGATCCTTCATTCAGTATAACGGCAGAAAGAAACTGAACACATACAAAACAAGCCTTTCATCTCATTCACTGTTTGAAGGGGTTGTGAATTGCAGAGGTATCGGAGGGTGGGGATAATTCCTTGTGATAGCTGTAAGTAGTGATTCATATGATCTCTGTAGTACAAAGAAAGCAAAATGCTAAAGATTGGCCAATGATTACAATGGCATTTTGTGAAAGAGAAAACCTTTTAAAACAATACTTCACTCACCCGGTTAACAGGAAATAAAGATACACACCTTTTGAACAAACAGAAGACATAGTGACAGGGTGTGTATTATATACATTTCCCTCTCCAGTCCTGCTTTGCTCCTATATTGCTGAGATATATCCTCATAGTAGCCTTGATTAACTCTTCCTTCATTTTTTTCACCCATTGTGAAAAGAAGCATCACAATTTTGCAAACTTGTGGTTCACACTCATTGCTAAAACAAAGGAAGCTTTAGGTTTGATGAAATCCCAGTTGCATTAACTTGTGAGCGCTGAATAAGTCATTGTAGTGAGATTGTATTGTGCATCAAACCTGCTGTATACATAACCTGAAAGCACTTCACGGAAGAACTAGCTTTACTCTGCTATTATCTGAGACTGTACTTGACCTGAAGTAGTTGTTGAGACAGTGCAGAGAATGCTTGATTTTGAATCAAATTCAAAAGGCACTTGACCTAAGATATTTGGTGGGACAGTGTAGATGAAGCTTTACTCTGAATCTAACCCAGGCTACATCTACAATGATATAAAAGCACAGAAATTACAGCAGAGAAGCTGACCATTCCACTCACAATACTAATCTACTCCCACTCCAGGCAACAACCTCTTCTGTAACCTTTTATTTTATTTTATTTCAAAAATACACCTAGTTTCCTTATCAAAGTCTCTATCTTGACAGCCAACTTTGAGGGCTTTGCAATAACATTTGTTATGAAAAGAAAACAATTCCAATATCTCCCTTCATCACTCCAATGGTAATATGGGGTTTATAGCTTCTTGTCGGAGGCTAACCCCAACCCCAACCCTATCGCTTCTTAAAGCTGGAGGACCCAAGAAGCCTTCCAAAGCACGAAGAGCAGCAGGACAGTAACAGTGGAACTGTCACCAAATCTTTTGAAACTTTAAGTAGAAAATGGCTCTTGTATTAATCCATCAGAATGAGAATGACACTTGCTCATGGCAACAGCTTGTGGGTAGAGTCTTTCAATGTTTGGAGGGGCGGAGGGGTTGCTGGTCATGATTGTTATGCTGTACCTACAGAGCAGGGCAATCTCCCATTCTTACTGTCTGCTACAGGCAAATCAGAAAGATTGATGATAAATATTTTTGTGCATGTAATACAGCGTGGAAGCAGACCATTCAGCCCATCAAGTCCATCAAGTCCACACCAATACTCTGAAGAGCATCCCACCCAGACCTGGCCCCCCACTATCCTCGTAACCCTGTGTTCACCATGGCTAATCCACCTAGCTTGCACATCCCTGGACACTATGGGGTAATTTAGCATGGCCAATCCACCTAACCTGCATGTCTTTGGACTGCAGGAGGAAAATAGAGCACCTGCAGGAAGCCCATGCAGACATGGGGAGAATGTGCAAGCAGACAGTCACCTCAGGCTGGAATTGAACCTTGGCCCCTGTTGCTGTGAGGCAGCAGCACTAACCACTGAGCCACTGTGCAGTCATAACACAAATTCCATGGCCATCAAGTCTCGAAGCAGGTTCTGAACTCAGAGTTTTTGACTCAACGATTGGTGAGCTACCACTGCACCACAAGTCCTCCTGTGATGGTTTTTGTAGCTGGGCCATTACTATACTATTGAGATGCTGCCACACTACAGGGCTGCAAATGGCTTCTTCTGCCATCAGGCAGGCAAAGGGGTGGCTTCTGGCTTGCCTGGAATGTTGGTCATAAGCTGGCCACTAGACACCCGCTTCAGGCACCTAAATGGGCTTTTGGCAGTGTGAGAAACTAAAGGTCAACTCTAAAATTCTAGTCTACCTCCTTTAATTAGGATGAACAAGGCTCACCTCACCACACTCTTAGAACCATCAGCCTCTGTTCCTGCCTATGGTGGGGCCCAAAATTTTCCTCCTTACTGCCCTGCTGGAGTACTATGAATGCCTTAGGAACTGAATTCCAGCATCTATCATCATCTTTACCTTTCAAAATAATGGAAGATGTTTGGATGGTGGGAAAGAAGGAAGCTCCAAAATTTCTTTACAGTCAAATTGTAAGTAGTGCACAATTATTGTTCTTACTTTGTGCACAGATAGAGCCCGCAAACAACAATGGGATAAATAACTGGAAACCTTCTTAATTTTCAAATGTATCCTTCTACACCTACAACATATATGAGAAAGTGGCATTAGCTCTGCACTAAACTGAAGTGGATGCAAACTGTCCAAAGATCACGGTAAGCAGTCATATTGTTTAAAATGTAACATTGACTCAATGAGAATATATACCCCTCCAACATGTAAAAACACAGCCCACGTCTATATCAGCAAGAATATACATCATCTGGAGATCACTGAAGATGTACAGCACTCCTGAATCAGTAGGAGAATAAACAACTCTGATATGGGTATTAATATATATCACTTCTACATCAATAGGACGTTAATGGTCAAAGTCAATGCGAATAAAATCTGCCCCTATTTAGATGGGGAATTAATCTATTTTCTAAACTAATTGTCAAATTAAAAATGCTTTTAAACTTTATCTCTTAATTGATTCAAACATCTTTTCCTGTTTCAACCTGTTTCTGAATTCTGTTTGGCTTCTTGAAATAAAATGTTAATTAAAAAGACAATGTTATCAGTTGTACATTGGCTGTAGTGGTGACAGACTGGAATGAGAGCCTTTAGGACATTACCAATCAGCAACAGGGCTCCGCGTGGGCGACGTTAATGAACCAGCTCAATTACGTGGGAACTGTGCATAAAAACTGAGGCAGAAGGAGCTTTTGCCACTCAGAGGCTCTGTATTTGCAATTCTGAGTGTGTTTCAGCAGCAGATTGTCCCTTTCTCTGAGCTCAGTCACATGACCTCCCCAAGTACCCCCTGAATCACTCTGACCTGATGAGGCTGTCTCCCAGGGGACCATTATTTCTAGTCGTCTCAGAAACTGCCTGACAGCTCTAATTTTTTCTGGGCAAACAGCCACAGCAGCAATAAAATGATGCTATTACCCGCTCAGGGACAAGAAAGATGCATTAACCCCATGACTTCGGGACAATGAAAGCACAAAAACGTTAAATATTTCACTCCCAACAGACTTCAGCATCAATTTTTAAATAAATGTTCAGCATGACCACAAGCTTTTATGACTAATGTATGATTGGCCTCTGTTTTACCTTGTTGGTGAATGTGATTCTATTGCATGAATGAATACAACTGGGATAGCAAGGTAGCAGCCATTTTGAGCACCATGTGAAAAGATTTAAAACAGCACTGTAGCTTCCTTTGGTTTTGAGATAATAGTTTAAAAGGGTTTCACTATACATTTGTAAGTCAAGTATTATATTTTTGAGATAACAAGGTGTAGAGCTGGATGAACGCAGCAGGCCAAGCAGCATCAGAGGAGCAGGAAGGCTGACGTTT
>NC_063363.1:28498778-28509658 GCF_021869965.1 Rhincodon typus | reverse complement strand
CATCCGTGAAGAGAAATCAGAGTTAACGTTTCAGGTCCAGTGACCCTTCCTCAAAACTGGGGACCCAAAACAGTTAACTCTGATTTCTCTTCACAGATGCTCCCAGACCTGCTGAGCTTTTCCAGCAATTTCTGCTTTTGTTTCTGATTCACAGCATCCGCAGTTCTTTTAGTTTTTTATCAACATCGTGTTGTCCTGATGAACACATGATAACTATTATTATGAAATATTAGTATTTATTTAAACTTCTGCTGCTGTGGAGGGTAAAACTGAGGTACATCTTACAATTAACATTTTATAACATCCAAAACAGTGATAGGACAGAATCCTGCACAGGTCATTTGATTCAGGCCTTTATGTTATCACTTTAGGAAATAAAAAGGAATGATTGATGGACAGCTCTTTGAACATAGGACAACATTCCGAAGCATTTCACAGGAATGTTGTCAAACAAAATGCGACAACATTCAACATCACAAAAATATACAAGTACCTTGAGATCACAGTAACTGAGTTTATGAAGCTATTGAAAAAGACCTAAGGCAGTGCCAAATTCAACATGGAGTTGGGGCGGTGTGGGAGCAGGGATGATGTAACATGATATCATTCTCAGAAATCATAGTGGAGAGTCTCGCAAATTTACGAATAGGTCATTTGTTATGGAGCAATAACGAGGTATTCTCACATTTTCATTGAGAGAAATTCCAAATTTATTTAAGGAATTTTTTTTTTGTTCCTTGATGGGACGTGGGTATCACTGTCCAGACTGGCATTTATTGCCCATTCCCTATTGCCTGGAGACCAGTTAAAAATCAGCCACGTTTACTGTAGGTCTGGAGTCACATGCAGGCCAGACTCAGTCAGGACACCAGATTTTCATCCTTAAATGACATTAGTGAACCTGATGTGTTTTTTTTAATGACAAATGGCAACAGTTATGTGATCATTAGACTAACACTTTACTTTTTTTTTTACTGAATTCAAATTTCACCATCTTCACCACTGTAGGATTCGAAACTATGTCGCCAGAACATTAGTTTGGCACTGTGAGCCCGGTGACATCACAACTATGGTACTACTTCCCCCTTGTGATATTATGACATGTAACCAGGAGATTGGTCTGAGAAGTGAGAAGAAAACGGTGGGTAAGTGGCAAGACTGAGGAACAGGATTCCAGAGCAAATGGTCCATTGGCAGCTGCAGGTTTGGCCACCAATAATGGAGCGAATAGTGATACAAGAAAGATCAGAAGAGGAGGAGCACAGAGATCCTGGAATATAGTATGAAGGTTGTCATCTGCTTCAACTGAAAGGAACAGCCTTAAAAAATTGGGGGAATAGGTGATGAAAAATAGTGTAAGGTCAGAACTTATTACACTGCTTTTCTGTTAAATGCAAAAATAATTTTACAAGCCATTATTTTTAAATTTGAATTTTAAAAATCAAGTATAGAGCACACTAACATTGTCCACTTTGTGTTGAGCATTTTCGCTTCTGCACCTTGTCACTAGCTTCTGGGATCGTGATTTAGGTAACAGACCTTCTATAATTACAATAGGAGCTGGGAGTCAGTGCTTGCAATGCAATGGACTCTACTGGAATTGCATTAAGAGTCAGGGTGCAAAAGGCCTGTGAATCCGACCCTTATTCCATTAATTCTACCAAAACAGTGACTTTGTTAAGGAATGAGATGCTTCTAGCAACTGAACCTCAAAGTGCAACCATTCAGGTTGGGAATCACTACAACTGGAAATGCTTGTGTAACTTATTAACTTTAATAGTTTATAATCTGCAAGTGTATCCCCTCTTTGCAGTCATTGTGGATTTTCATGACAAAATGTCACAAAGGGTTTCTTGTGTTAATGCAATTGCCTTGAGATCTCAATGACCAGCTTCTAAAGTTGAGTTTTGTTAAACAAAAAAGATTGAGGCTGTATCATATTCTACATGACTGGGCAGAAAGCATGAGAGTAATATTAACAGAATGTCACTCTCAGTAATCATAGTTGAAAGCCTCTGCACTCAAATTCATCAGGTCATTCATTATGGTGCAAAAGAAGACATTCTCACAATTCCATTAAGAGAAATTTCACAAGCGCATTTTAAGACTGTTTGACCTCTTACTGTTTTGCAATTTTGAATGTTTTCAGGAAGAATCAAACTACTTTCTCGGCGGGGAAGAAATCGTATCAAATATAGGGAAGTCACGAACAAATAGATGCAATATGGAACTCAAGAACATGAACAAGCTGTTGTGATTCTCAAGTCTGTTCTACTATTCAATCAGATCACTGCAGTTTTAGCCCTCAACAGCAATTATCCACCTTCACTCCATAATCCGCAATACTTTTATCAGTAAATTATCTCCCAATCGTAGCTATAATTGATATAATAGTCCCAACTTTCTGAGGAACAGAGTTCTGGATTTCCATCATTCTTGGTGTGGGGAAGTGCTTCCAATCATCATCACACCTTAGGAAATAGCAACTACATCTAGAGACTGGAGCAGTACTGAAGGTGCTGTGTTTCGGATGAAGAGCTCAGCTGAGCTGCTATCTACTCTCCAATGTGTGTGTAAAATGGTCATATGGCGTTGCTGTGGTTTGGTTAGCTCACTTGGCTGGATGGCTGGTTTCAGAATGTCAACAACAGCGCAGGTTCAATTCCCATACTAGCTGAGGTTGCCATGAAAATCCTGCCTTCTCAGTGTGGCCCCTCACCGGAGCCATGCCAACCTCATGTTAAACTAGTCGTCTCTCTCTAATGAGTGAGAAGCTCCGGGAATACGGCTACCTTACCTGCCCTGGCCATTTACTTTTCAACCAGCACATCCAAAAGTATTATCTAGTCATTCACTCCATTTCTTGTTCTGGGATCTTGATGTGTGCAAACTGGTGTTGTGTTCCCAAAGCTGCAACAGTTGCTGCCCTTCAAAAGTATTTAAAACAAAACAGAATTGCAGATGCTGGAAGTATAAGACAAAAACAGAAATTGCTGGAGAAACTCAGCAGGTCTGGCAGCATCTGTAAACAGAAAGCTGAAGCAATTCTGAAGGGTCACTCGACCAGAAACATTGATTCTGCTTTCTCTGCACGGATGCTGTCAGACCTGCTGAGTTTCTCCAGCGATTTCTGTCTTTGCTTCAAAAGTACCTTCTTTGTTGTGAAGCAACGTCCTGAGCCTGCAAAAGAGGCTGTGGAAATGAAAGTTCTTTCTGTCAATGTGTGATTGTGTCGCAGCATTTCTGGAAGACTGTGATATATATGTTTTTGTCTATGTTAGGTTTGGAAAAGGGTACTTTCCCAGAAAGAAAAATCAGTAGAAATTGGTATAAAACTGAAAGCGTGTCCACTTGCTCTATAAGCAGAGTAGCTGGGTTGTGGCAGAAGTAACCAGAAAAACCAATAAATTTAACTAGAAATAATGGTGCCTGAAATATAATGCGGGTCTCAGCTGTGACTGGTTGTGAATTACCAGTGACAGGTAACATGTGAATTGATGACTGACTGCATAGCTGGAGGTAAACGTGCCAGGTTGGTTTTCATGATGTGAGTCATTTGTTGTCAGACTGTTCCTTGAGTGTTATCTGACTGGGCAGATGCAGGTCAGTCTGATATATATGTAGAACAGCCATCCTCACTTAGCCAATCAGTCACCTTCAGGCATTCACTCACTCAGTCACTCACCTTCATTCATTATGTACTAACTACCTAGGTGTCTTCAACAATAACTCTCCATTCCTCAAACTTCTCACCTGGAAGGAGAAGGGAGGGGGTTGTCAGGTGAGCACCTGTATAGCAACGCCATTATTTTCAGGTTCTTCCTGAAGTTACCTGCTGAACTAATCTGGAAAATTTTGCTGGTCCATCGTCATTGCTGGATCCAGATCCTGGAACTTTCTATTTACAATAGAAGTACCATCACCTCAAAGACTGCAATGGTACGAGAAGGTAGCTCACCACCAACTTTGTGCCGGCAACTCCCTCATATTATGAATGAATATTAAAGAAAAATCAATTGACAATGTTACTCATGGTTCATGAGCAATCTTGTCAATGAGCTGCTACATGATTGTGCACTACCTAGCTAAGATTGATTAACATACAGCAAGTTTTGTCTTCTATAAACGCAGCGAAAATATACTGTGCCGAGAACATAGTGACTGATTCTTACCTAAACAAATGCAGCACCTCTGGCCATGACACTGTCATGTCCATTTACACCTCCTGCAGACCCATCTTTCACCTCTTTACTTTTCTCACTATCACCACGTTTTTGCCTTGATTGTACCATTCTCTTTTGTTACTTACTCTCTTTTGCCTTCCAGCTCGTCACAGACCTTCCTTTTAGCTCTTCCCCTCTTCTCCATCACTGCACTCAAGTAAAACCTGTTCCAACTCTTGACTGAGAACAACATGTTGGAGATCACAGCAGGTCAGGCAGCATCCATGGAGAGAAAGCAAGGTAACATTTCGAGTCTAGGTGACTCTTCATCAGAGTCGTGACTTGCTGTGATCTCCAGCATTTGTTGTTTTCAGCGCAGATTCCAGCATCTGCAGTAATGTGCTTCAGTTTCAACTCTTAACTTTCTGCAGCTCTGACACAAGGTAATCAACCTGAAAGATTAACATTGTTCTTATTTCTCAGATGCTACTTGATTCCAGCATACACTGTTTTTCTTTCAGATTTCCAACATTCATAGTAGTTCAACATTGTTTGAAGAAACTCAGATAGTTTTGTTGCAGATTTTACCTCCAGCAAGGTATTTTACCTGATGTGGCAATACTTGTGTTATTTATTGTAACATAAGAAACTGCTAAATGGGTAATGTGGTATAGAAGGATCCAATAAATGTTTGTTACAACTCACTAATACATACAAATATTACATTGATAGGCATGTCTGAATCTGAGCTGACATTAAGCTATTTGGCTACCACAAGGCAGCACATAGAAACATGGAAGGAGTAAGCAATTCAACTCTTTCATGAAAATAATTATAGCGGATCATCCCATTCAGTGCCTTGTTTCTGCTTCCATCAGCATGTCACGCTTCAACTGACCTGTGTTACAATGGAGTCTGAAATTTTTATACATTCAAGTCACATGTTATGATGCAGTGAATGACAACATTAACATGTTTCTTAAAGATATACTGACATACTAAGTGTGAAACAACAGTTTGACTTGGTGACAACCCTTCACCAAATGAGAAATAACCATTCATTTCCAAACCTCAATATGTGTTGATAAATTCTTCAGGGAGAGACACTTTTACCACTGCAAAGAGGAACAAAGATTAATGTAAATGCATCAGTTGTGCTGATTACTGCCTTGGCTCAGGTAAATAATTTTCAGGTTTGTGGTCTGGAGTCCAGTTTGATAGTTTAAGCATTGCATACAGCCAGTGAAAACAATAATCACTTGATATATTCCAAATGGGGCAGCAAATAATGGCAAGGACTGGTCTTACTGATCTGCATGTCTTGTTATCCACTCCATATCACAGGGAACACAATACTCATGGAAGCATTAAGGAATTCAAGTGGAATATTGAGTATAAAACCTGCAGGAATTGCATTTGCACCTAAAGATGAATGAGTAAAATATAACACATAATACTAGATGTTACAATTTGCAAAGACCAACATATCACACACTCTTAATGTATTTCTTCGTGTGTTGTTTTTATATGGATGTTAAACTACAGTTAGAGCTTCTATAGAAATACCACACATAGCAAAGGTAGATTAATCCCTCACACATGAACTGCATCAATCAGAAGATCTATACTAATGTTAAACAACCATAGAACACCTCGAGAATGATAGGTACATGAAATCTTCCACACAATTGAGAAGTCAGGCTTACATAGCAATGATAGAACTCTGATAGTTACAGAATATCACATGATTCAAATTAATTTGTTTGTCATGCCACGTCGCAAGACAGTTATAAATGAAGAAACCCATTCAGATTATTTCAGATTATTCACCCAGGAAGAGCTTTAATTCATCCCATTGCAAATTTTTTTCACATAAATTTAAATAGAACATGACCAAGTATTAATATCAAGGTGCCTGTCAAGTGCAAGAAAGAACACATTGGTTTGTTGTCTGGATTTTGTGCTCAAATTTATGCTGAGGGAGTGGAACCTAGAAGTGGGTCTGATATGGCTGACATTCGGACTATCACTGGAAATAAATAACCTGTGATTGTGATGTGCACCCAATGGAATACTCCAGGGATTCTGCACCTCTAATACTGAATAAACTGATATCAGCCCAATGTTAGAAAATTGAAACAGTGTGGAAAATCACAATCAAGTTGGGGAGTCTGGGTTCTTGGAGCTGTAACAGTATGGGGGGGATAGATGAATCTGTCAACATTGCAAGGGAGGTGAGGCAGGGTATTGCCAGGGGATTGTGTATCAGACAACATTCCAACAGGAGTTTATGTGGAAATGAAGGCCTCAAATAAAGAACAATACAGCACAGGAACAGGCCCTTCAGCCCTGCACTGACATATTTTACCCTTCCATATTAAAGCTGTCTTCACTTACAGGAACTTTATCCCTCTATTCCCTTTCTAGCCATGTGTTCGTCTAGGTGCTTCTTGAACGCTATATATATAAAATAAACACACACAGTTTAGAGTTTGTATTTTGAACTAGTGGCACATGGCTTATGTTTTATGTCTATGAAGGGGTTTCATGATTAACTTGTAAGGCATTTGAAACCATGACTTATTAAAGACAAGTGTGAGAGCTATTGTATTTGGAGGACACTGGGAATTTGTTTATATTGGGAGAGGGTTTATAGGTGAAGAAAGTAAATAGTGCATCAGGCTTCAATTAGAAGAATCCTGAATCATGGGGTTTGTTGTTTGGCTTAAGGAAAACGCCAATAATGAGGAAAACCTTTTTGGTTTTGGGTTTCCAGAAGTCCCGGTTGAAGCTAAATGTGCAAACAGTTTCTCCAGTAAAAGGGAAATAGTTTAGAATTGCTAAGAAATAGGTTGCCTCAGTGTAAGCATTTTAGTTTGAAATTTCCATAAGTGTGTATTTATTATCCAAAAGGGATAATTTGCAATTGAGAAAGTCTAAACTCAACTGTATGAAGAGTCAAGAAAGAGATCATCAAATTCAGAAGACCAGAAATTTAAGCATTCGTTAATTAAGCCCCATGGATATGATTGAGAATGAAATTCTCTTTAGTGTGAGTACTGTAACAGGATTCCCTAATATTGACAAGGACTCCTTTAGTGCTAAGAGCTTAGATGGGGCAGAATTTCTTAGGTGCATCTAACAAGGTTTCTTGAAACAGTATGTAGATAGTCTAAGGAAGGGGATATCCTATACCTTGTACTGGGGAATAAGCTTGGCCAAGTGCTTGATGCTTCAGCAGGGAAGCATTTTGGGAACAGTGAACATAATTCTGTAAGTTTTAAAATAGTTGTGGATAAGGATAAGACTGGTCCTTGGGTGAAAGTGCTAATTTGAGGAAAGATTAATTACCATAGTATTAGATAGGAGCTGGAGAAATTAGATTGGGGGCAGCGGTTACAGGGTGAATACATATCTGACATGTGGGAGCCTTTCAAACAGTAGTAGATGAGAATTCAGGATCAGCATGTTTCTGCAAGGATGAAAGATAAGGACAGCAAAATTCAGGAAACCTGAATGACAAGACATATTGAAAGTTCATTCAAAAATTTTAAAAAATAAACATATGTAAAGTTAGGAAACTGAAATCTGACAAAGCTCTTGAGGAATATAAAGGAAACATGAAAAAACTTAAACAAGAAATAAGGAAGGCTAAAAGGAGCCATGAAATGTCCTTGGCAAGTAGGTTTAAGGAGAATCCCAAGGCATTTTCTAGGTATACCAGGAGCAAGAGGGTAGTTAGGGAAAGGAAAGGCCCACTCAAAGACAAAGGAGGGAATATATGCGTGGAGCACATAGGAGCAGAGGAAGTGAGAGAGGTCCTTAATGAGTATTTTGCCTCAGTATTCACCAAGGAGAAGGAAATGGCTGATGGTAAGATTAGGGAGGGGCATGTCAATATTAAAAAGGAGTTATCGGTGTCTTGAAAAACATTAAGGTAGATAATAGTGGGATAAGATTCTTTCTAGTGAATGCTGAGAGCTCTATTTGCATGCATTAACACCTCATTATTACCCAATCTTAACTCATTAATATGTAGTTTCCCATTTGCCCGCCTATCGGATAGAAACTAGACACCGACAATTCCCGACATGACAGTTACCTGGCAGTTCCAGCTCACCACTTGATCCTCTGGATCTCTATCTTGGAGACCTGGCACTATCATCTCAGGGCAAGCCCCAAGAACCTTGACATCTGACATGCACTAGCTTCATTGCATCATCTTCATGCACATCTCTGACCCATTTCAGTATGGTTCTGCACTTCAATGCTGCACTTTGGAGCACATCAGCACCTCTCATGCACATCTCGCTTTGCGCACAGGGACAAGAAGCCATCTCATGGGTTGGACCAATATGCATCTCAGGGCTGCTCACTTGCCTTCATGGTGCTCACTTTATGCCAACTCTGATGCTCATAGCATCCTTATCTTTTGGAACTTTGCACCCCCCCCTAACCCTGGTATACTTTAAAGACTCGCAGCACTCCTGCTTGGCATGCTGCTTGGCGTAAACATAAAGCTCAGCAGCTATTCATAGTTGTCAGAAAATATCAGTCAAGAGATTGGAATGTCGTTATACAGTGCTATGCCAGGTTAGTCTCACACCCTGTGCCATTAAAACTACGTCAAACACATTGTGCGTACATCAAGCAAATGGTCATGTCTCAAAGTCTAAGTGAAGGAGTCCTCAGTTGTATTAAGGTGGGATGGGCTGCCTTTGTCATGAGGTCACAATAAATCAAGGACATTGCCCAATCACAGTCCAAGGATTTGGATGTGCTTGGATCACTGCTTGGGGCGTTCAGGGTCACGGCCCGTCCATATCTCTACAGTTATGGCATTGGCCCATGGTCAGTCCCGCAGGTCCAGTGTGTACAGTCAGGGGCTCCACGGTAAGTCAGTCAGTTCCCAACATTCCTACTCTGGTAATGTTGTTTCTTTGTTTTTTATCCTTGCCCCATCTCCATTCCCCATGGCCCTGGTGAACTAACCTTTCTATTGTTCACTCTCTCCTGTCTTCCATTTAATCACAGACTTTCCCTTTGTCATTATGCCATCTTGATCCAAACTTATTAATTAAGAACATAAGAATCCTTGTGGAGTACTATGTGCTGTTTGGGTCATTCTGGTATAGGAAGGATATGATTAAACTGGACATTGTTCAAAAAAGTTTTACCAGAATGTTGCTGGTTTGACACATAAAAATAGACTGAAAAGACTTGGACATTTTACACTGCAGCATAGGAAGTTGACGGGTGAGCTTATAGAGGTTTATAAAATCATGAGGGCCATGGATTAGGTGAATGGCAACTGTCTTTTCCCTAGGGTGGGGGAGTCCAAAACTATGGGCATATTTTTAAGGTGAGAGGAGAAAGATTTAAAAAGGTCATGAGGGGCAACTTTTTTTACACTGAGGGTGGTTCATGTGTGGAATGAACTGCCAGAGAAAATGGTGGATACAGGTACAGTTACCATGTTTAAAAGGCATTTCGATAAGTTCATGAATAGAAAAGATTTGTAGGCATATTGGCCAAGCACAGGCTGTTGGGACCAGTTTAGTTTGAGAACATGGTCATCATGGGCTGGTTGGACCGAAGGGTCTATTTCCATGCTGTAGGAGAAGGGAAATGCAATTTAGCCCCATAAGCCTGCTCCACCATTTAAAACAATCATGGCTGATCTTATCACGTCATCACAATCTCACCTCCACTTTCTTGTCCACTCCCATAATCCTTCATGTTACTAATTAAAAATCTGTCTGTCTCCTCCTCAATGTCCCTATATCCAGCACAACCTGGGCTAGTGAATACCACAGATTAATGGCATCTCAAACTTTTCCCGTTTGTTAAAAGGTCACAGACCTGCAACTTTAATTGTTTCTCTCTCTGCACACGCTATGCCCTGATCTATTAAGTTTATTTTGTCCGGCATTTTCCATTTTTATATCAGAGAAAAGGTAATGCAGAAAAATTCCCAGAAATTGGGAATGAGGAAGGAGCAGCCAAATTCTATGATAGTCCCAAAAGTTTGATACAATGTTCGATGCTGACAGTGTCTAGGTCCTACCTGTACATTAGTAATTTGGAGGGTCCCGTTATCCAGCATGCTAATGCGAGGGTCATTACCCAGGATCCTCTGCCCATCTTTCAGCCAGTGAACACTGGGAAGAGGGTTCCCAATCACATGACACTGTAGCTGTGCTGTGGAGTCAACGGCGAATGTCTGGTTAGAGGGGCCCTGACGGATGATGGGTGGTATCCAATCTGAAGAGACTGTAACAGGAGAAGGGGACAAGTAAAGACAAATAAAACATTTATAAAGCTGGTGTTAATGCATAATGTCACTTAAGCAGCTGGAAAAATTGAACAATTTGCTACACAAAGACATGTGCACTGTACATTGCAGTAAATGCAGGCATAATGGATAGAATATGCTTCAATAGGGAATGCACTCAAACTGAGGATTGCACTACACAGACAGCAAAACAGTCTTCAGAGTGTTTACACAGGGAGGTGTACAACTTTAACAGGGAGCAGTGTGTACTGTACAGGGTGTGACATGGGGAGGAGTGTGTACTGTACAAGGTGTGACACGGGGAGCAGTGTGTACTGTACAGGGTGTGACATGGGGAGCAGTGTGTACTGTACAGGGTGTGACACGGAGAGCAGTGTGTACTGTACAGGATGTGACACGAGGAGCAGTGTGTACTGTACAGG
>NC_063363.1:28496030-28498768 GCF_021869965.1 Rhincodon typus | reverse complement strand
TGTGTACTGTACAGGGTGTGACACGGGGAGCAGTGTGTACTGTACAGCTCATGACATGGGGAGCAGAGTGTGGTAAACAGGGAGCTTTGGACAAGAGAATTGCTCCCAATGAATGCTCTGTAACACTGGGGAGCTGTCCAGCTATCTGGACAATTTGAGCAGCGTGGAATTAGTGGTGAGTCACACAGCGTTACTGTTGGAATGGTTGATTGCAGGACATGAAGAAGGTAGGGATTTTTCAACAAACTAATAGTGTCAGCCCAAGGCAACACTAAACAGAGGGAACAGCTTGACAGGATCACAGTGAAGCTGATTCACTATTCTTAGCTCTGCTGCTCTGGGTGTTGTTTCTTCAAATCGACTTTACACTGTCAGCTGAAAGGCTACAGAAATAGATTGGAGTCATCCCCAGCCCCCTTCACATATCCACAGGCATTGGCACTTGTTCGCTTTCACACAGCGGGACAGTTTAACCCCTCATGCAATAATTTAAAAAGTCAATTAACAGTGAACATTAATTGAGTGCTCTTACACTGTATAACTTGTTTCTACAAGCAGTCAAAGTGTCAGAAAATGTCTCCAATTAGACCAATATCAATCACATTTAAATTTTAGGCATAGGCATTTTAATAAGTTACCAATTTTTTAAGCAGTCTTCAGAGCAGACTCATATGGTTTAGTTCAAATGTGCCTTCAATTGGTTTTATGCAAAATTTCTTAAGTTCCTTATTCCTGCTTTAATCAAGGTGCTTCAGTCAAAGTCTAAATGTCAAACACGTTGGGGCTTTGTTCCAGTCATTTTACTGAAGATCTAATTGGAAACCCCATTTGCTCTTCATTTATATTTCAGTTACTAAAATTATTTTACCAGAAAGCCTTCATGTTTCATTCGGTACAAATGCCCTGGTGTTGCTGACCAAATAGCTCCTATGTTCAGGATTTAGCCTGTGTTCAGTGAGCTGCTTGGATTTGGGTTTGGCGTGTTATGGATAGGCATGGGTTAAAATATCAGCTGAATTCTGTAGAGTAAACGGTTTATTGTACCTTTACTTTTACGAATATCGACTGAGCCAGTGCAGAATCATGTCACAGTGAAATCAGATCATAGGGAGCTGAAGCTTTAGGCTGTAGGGTTCCAGAAGATGTTCTTCATGCCTTGAACATGTTATGCGTAATTAACTTGTTACTGTTCACTCCTCAGAGTGTACAGCTCATATATTACTACATGGTGGGTGCAGTGACTAGACTCATGGAACCAGAGGCAAACATTAAGAAGCACCTATAGGGAAGGCCAGACAACACGTATGCTCTGTGTGAAGGACTCTAAAACTGGGGAAATGACTCAAGAGACACTACTGGTGACAGGAGGCAGTGAATAACAGACATCAAGGCCTATCTATCTGTGGATAAGGAAATCCTGTACAAAAGCTGAAAAAGCATGGAAGAAGGCCCGGAGCAGAGTACCTGGAAAGGTTCCAGCAGAAACAACCAGCCACAGTGACTAAAATAGCATTGTAGATCAGAGGGCACACTGGTATCGGGAAGCAATGAGCACTCAGAAAATTCACCACTGGCAAATGTACAAAGAAACAGGGTCAACACTATTAACAGGTTTATAGAGAGTTGTGAGTGCTGAGAGACAAACCATGTTACTGCTGCAAAAGCAGCACAGAAAATTACATTCAACACAATACATGTCTGCATTAGGCGACATCAAGGCATGGGAAGAATTCTTCCTGGGGTCATGGCAGGCTGATTGGAATATTTAGGCACCCCAGACTACAAAGACCCACAAGGTGAATTTTGGAGATCAAGGTTGGGGAAAGAAAACAAATTTTCTGAGGAAGGGTCTCCAGACCCGAAACATGAACTCTGTTTTTCCCTTCACAGTTGCTGCCAGACCTGCTGAACTTTTCCAGCAATTTCTGTTTGGTTTCCTGATTTACAGCATCCGCAGTTCTTTGGCTTTTTAAAACAAATTTAAATTAGATACAGAGATGAATGTTTCTATTCTTTCACAACCCTGTGGCTGTGGTTGAGAGTTCTTTAAATTACTTCCATTAAAATTTGGGGGGCAGGAAGTATTAAAATCAGTGTTAGCATGAAGATACAAGTTACACTTTGTAACAATGGAAGAAAGATCACAGAAACCCTGCTCGTCATTCCTAATCACGATATTTCTTATGTAGAGCACCACGAATAGCTATGCAAAATCTGCAATCCAGTCTCAGTCCTCGAGTCATGGAAGCATTGAGGTTCCTTTCAGTAAACAAGTAGAAACCCAAACTCTATGGTTGCAATGTACCATGGAGGAGCTTAAAAGTTGAGTATTAAAATGAACACCAGCCCATTAATATTATACAGGACTTGAAGCAATCTAACTGCCTCAAAGCTACTGCTGATTTAAAAGTCTAGCTATTAGCAGTCACCCAAGATCATGCCTTAGAGACTGAGAAAAGAAAGACTATAGAAAGTTTCAATAAGGCTAATGCCAATAGGTTCACGAATTTGATGCTCCCATTAAATTCATCAGCTTCAGTTGTCTGGGGAAGGGTAAAAGTAACCACATGGTGTCAGAGATGGGAAGGTATTCAATTTGTCAAGGCTGTCACCCTTACACTGATGCACTAAGACAAAAATTAAATTGAATATGTTACTTTCTAAATGAAGCAGGAATAACTTGCATGACCATGGCTTGGTCAATACAGTGTGGAGCCGGAGGAACACAGCAGGTCAGG
>NC_063363.1:28478284-28495630 GCF_021869965.1 Rhincodon typus | reverse complement strand
GAAATGTCAGCTTTCCTGCTTCTCTGATGCTTCCTGACCTGCTGTGTTCCTCCGGCTCCACACTGTATTAACTCTGACTCCAGCATCTGCAGTTCTTGCTATCTCCATTCTGAATCACTTTTAGCTAGAACTACATCCGGTGGGAGTGGATGCCTCCCTCATCCAGCTGAAATGGTCTTATTCAGATCTATCCAAATAGCAGGGTTAACAGTTGCAGTTATGTCACTATCCCACAGGTAGTTTAGGCCAAATAGGCAGGACCTGTACATTTAACACCAACCAATTTCACAACATTGACCTGGCTACAGTCACTATGTTGAATAATTCATTGACGCAAATTATTGCAACAGTTTGCATTTATGTGGCAATAACTGGTCACTTTTAATCTCTATGAAAGCTGACAATGTCACGAAAACAGTCAACTCAAAACACACGAAAAGGAGTGGATCATTTGGCTCCTAGAGCCCGTTCCATCAACCAATGAGATCAATGAACAAAAATCCAACAATATCATGTTTAAAATTAATCCAGTATCAACTGCCAGAAGTTACCAAACATTTATCAGCCATTCTGTGGCACTGTTTCCAAATTTCATTCCTGAAAGTATGGGCTGTAATTCTAAGACCATTCCCCATTGATCTAGACTCCCCCATCAATAGAAAGAGTTTATTTTTGTCTAACCAATTTGTTCTCCTTGATGCCTTGAAAACTTTGATCAAATCGACCCCTATTCTTTGTAAACTCCAAGGGATATAGATTGTGTAATCTCTCCACTTAATTTAATCCTTGGAGTTCAGGTATCAACCTAATGTAGCTATTGGTTCCACATTAAAACTTAGGAGAAACAAAGCCTTGAGAAAGTCCTGACTTTAGACAGAGTTTAAACACCATCTAAACTGTAAATATCTTCTCACAGTGAACAGCTGCTGGAGGATTAGTTACTTGTTACATAGGCAACTAAGTGGCCATGTTGCCTCAACATTATGCCAGTGAAATGGTGCCCGGTTAATCTAATTTTGTGGTTGTAGACTTGCTTGTCGAGCCGGTGTGTTTGGTTGCAGACATTTTGTCACCCTGCTAGGTAACATCATTAGTGCGCCTCTAGTGAAACTTTGGTGTTCGTCCCGCATGTTATTTATATGCCTCGGTTTGCTGGGATGGTTGGTATTACTTCCAGTTCTGTTCTCAGTGGTTTATATATCGGGTCCAGTTCAATGTGTTTGCTGACAGAGTTCCAGTTGGAATGCCACGCCTCCAGGAATTCCCTGGCATGTCTTGTTTGGCTTTGCGCTATTATGGATGTGTTGTCCCAGTTGAATTTGTGTCCTTTGTCCGTGTGTATTGAGATCAGTGAGAATTGGTCGTGTCTCTTGGTGGCTAGTTGATGTCGTGTATCCTTATTGCCCGTTTTCTTCCAGTTTGGCCTATGTAATGTTTCTCACAGTCCTTGCATGGAATTTTGTATACTACACCAGTTTTATTGGCTGTGGGTATGGGATCCTTTACGTTCGTCAGTAGCTGTCGCAGGGTGTTTGTTGGTTTGTGGGCTACTCTGATACCGAGGGGTCTGAGTAGTCTTGTGGTCATCTCTGATATGTCTCTGATGTACAGTAGGGTGACTAGCATGTCCGGCTGTGTTGTGACTTCTCGTTGTGATCTGTCGCAGAGGTAACAGTGGATTGTGCTTTTTGGGTATCCATTCTTTTTAAAAACTCCACATAAGTGCTGCAGTTCTGCTGTATGCAATTCCTGGTTCCTGCAATATGTTGTGGCTCATTTGAATAATGTCCTGATGCAGCTCTGCAATCCCATCTACCCTATTGCTTGGGCTGTTTAAAGTTAATCCCAGCATTCCCATCTGCTGCCCTAAAGTGAGCAGCGAACTCAGTCCAACCTGAGGTAGGAACCCTGAACCCTCCTGCTCTCTCTGGATCGGTATCATTGAGCAACCCCATCAGGTCATTGGATGTCCTCAATTGGGTGACAACTCTTCAAAGGCTTCACTGGTTACAAAGCACTTTGGGATGCCCCGATGTTGTGAAAGATGCAACATGGATGCAAGCTTTTCCTTTTAAAGAATTCACTTTTATGTTCCTTCAGAGAGCGGGGTGGGGTTTTATTTGACTTCCACATAGCATAAATATTAAACTTTCAGACAGCATGCTTTTGATACCAGAAGCCAATTCAAACAGGTGGCTGCCCTTTAAGATGAGCTTTATTTGCCATTCCCATTTCCCTTGATTGAATGGGAAAGATTTCTTTGAAAACTTGCAATGGAAGGCCTGTATTCTGAAAGAAGCTACATTACTCAGAGGACCCAGTTAGGGACAGAAAGCCAATAGCAACTTAAACGTCTGCATGTGCTACTTGACAGGGATTACCTGAAAAATTTAAGACTCTGGCCTGGTTGAAAACCAAAAGGCTTCAATTCCTGAAAAGATCCTACAGTGGGCTCCTTCTGGGAAGAGATTTTCTGCAATCAATGGAAATTGATTGTGCAGATGGAGCAGTGACACCGTGAGGAATGAGATGGAGTAATTGTCAAATTGATTTCAGGCTGGTGAAACTGCAAAATGACTAGGCATTAAACAGCAGGATAGTCACGAAATAACAAGATTAACTTGGTCCTTAATAGGGTCCAGTAACAGTTATGTTGCATGCCACTCTACCTGATAAATAGGCCTTTTTGGAAGATGAATTATGACTTATAACTGGATTAAAATAAACCTTAATTATTAGCTGTAAAAAGGATGCAGGAAGGGTAGAGGGAGATGTCAGATTTAACCCCTAGAGGTCACACTTACCAGTGGTTGTTGATATTACAAAGCCCGATATATCATCAATAGTGTACACTCTGAACTCTCATTGGGTGAAACTATATTTTGAACATTGCAGTTAAGAAAGATTTGCACTGTTGAATTCTGAGGAAGGGTCACTGGACCCGAAACATTAACTCTGTTTTCTCCTTCACAGATGCTGCCAGACCTGCTGAGCTTTTCCAGCAACTTTGTTTTTGTTCCTGATTTATAGCATCCGCAGTTCTTTTGGTTTTTAAAGATTTGCACTGTTGGATGGAGTAAACTTATCAATAGAGCAGTAATATTACAAAATGGGTGGACCAAAAAAGCATAGTCATGTTACAATCAGATGAAGAAGGCGAATTGGCTTTCTCCAGTAGTTTGTAACAAATATTATACTTTTCTTAAAATCAAGTAACTATCATACTTCAGTTAAAATGTGGTACTCTTCACAATTAAGGAAAAAGGTACTAGTGGGCCAGCTTTTAGAAGAGTTGCAGTCTTTGGGTAGCATGCATCCCTGCAGTGTGAGGGAAGGAGTGCCAGGATTTTGACCCAGTAACACAGGAGAGACAAGGTTTTCTTGAGTGAAAGAAAGAGGAATTTTATTACCTTTTAACCCTATGAAGTTTATACAGGCAAGACTGCCTCGTAGTATAGGGAGAGAAAGAATATGTAGTTTAAAAAGGCTTGAGTTCTTGAGTTTGAGTTGTTGTAGTTGAACATGAGACACTACTGACTGGATCATTCTGGTCTATCTTCACTAGAGTTTCAAAGAGGGAGGGAGAATCACATAGAAACCTATAAAATTCTAACAGGAGTAGACAGGGTGAATACAGGAAGGATGTTCCCAATGCCTGAGGGGTCCAGAACCAGATATGGGGTAGGCCATTGCAGACTAAGAAGAAATGTCTTCACCCCAGAGAGTGGGGAGCCTGTGGAATTCTCTGACACAAAAAGTGGTTGGGAACAAAACATTAAAAATTTCAAGAAGGAGTTAGATATAGTTCTTTAGAACTAAAGAGATCAAAGGATACGAGGAGAAAGCGGGAACAGGGTGCCAAGTCAGATGATCAACATGATTGTCTTGAATGGTGAAGCAGGCTCAAAGGGCTGAATGGCCTACTCCAGCTCCAATTTTATATGGTTCAATGTTTTGTCGTGATGAGCTTGTTCAAGTCATTGTGGCTTATATTTGAGATTAGAGTGCTTACATGTGAGTGCCTTTAACATCATAGCAGCTGATATTAAAATGCAATCCGTTACAAGGGGCAGGTTGAAATGGAGTTATATGTTAAAAAAGCCGCCACCTATAAATTGTAATAAATGCTACGTTTGAACTGGAGGCCAGGCCTGACTCTCACAAGAACTGGTTAGCTCTGTTGGCGAGACTCAGTGGATGGTTCAAAATCTCAGCAACAGCATGGGTTGGATTCCCATTCAGGCTGAGCCACTGTTGGGACCTGCCTCCTTGCCCTGCCCTGGGATATGGAAGATAATGACAAACCACAACAAAAAAAAATCGCCCAAAACAATAAAAAAGTTACTGGATGAAGCACCAGCAGACAATGAAACATGGACCTGCCTTCAGACAGATCATCCGTCACTCATTCTGTATCTTACACAACCTTCAAAGAGAAGGCACCGAGAAACTGAGCTCACATCACTCTCAGATCTATATTTCTACTGCTCAGAAGATTTGTATGTTGCATACATTTCTTTCTTTTCATTTTATTATTTATGTTTCTATGAAGTAACCTTTGAAGTTTAGTCTTGGGCCATGCCTTTTAAAAAAGAATGTTCTTTTGCTGTCCACACTACCCAACACTCCCTTCCCCAAATAAATGATAGCATCTCACAGCTAACTCTGCAGCACCACCAAGTTAACCAGTCAACTGTTCTTCCTACAGTGGGGTCTAAACAGTGAAAATATCGTTTGCCTGTAAAATTGGCAAAGCTTGCATTTATTGGGCATCCCGTGTTTCTCCAAGATGATAGTGGTGGACCTTCAAATCTTGAAGCAGAGACGGTAGGACAATTATTGTATCACTGGACAATAATCCGAAAGACCTGGCTATTATCTGGGGGAAGTCAGTTCAAATCGCACCACAGCAGTTACTGGACTTTAAATTCAATTAATAAATCTGCAATTGAAAACTAATTTTAGCAATTAAACAATTGTTGTAAAAAACCTTCTGGTTCACTAATATTCTTTAGGGAAGGAAATCTGCCATCCTTACTTGGTCTGGTCTACGCATGATTCCAGACCTAGAGCAATGTGGTTGTCTCATGATACCGCCCTCTGAAAAGGCCAAAGATGCCATTCAGTTCAAGTGGCAATTACAAGGAAGCAATAAATGCTTGTCTTGCTAGTGACACCCACACCCCCTGGAAGATTAATTTTTTAAAAATACAAACAGCTTCAGATGAAATATTAAATAGAGAATTGCCACACAAATGTGTTAAGCATTCAATCAATAGTAACCTTTCAACTAATTATTGAAGAAATGACTTGCTTTTATGAAGGGGCCAGCTGCAGTGCGCTGTAATGTTGACAGTTCTGTTCCAGCAATCATGCTTCCTATTGTACAAAACAGGTGAAGTAAAAAATAATGAAAGAGGGCATGATACAGATACTCTCCCTACATCTTGTTCCCTGCATTCATTTGCAGCACCAGTTATTCACCATCGATTTGGCAGCAGTGGCAGGGCAGAGGAAAGCTCACACTCAATTGAATTTCCTAGCAACAAATTTGCAGGAAGGGGAGAAAAAAAAATAAAATCAATCACTGTTAGTGGCTTACCCCGGACAGAGATTTGTCTAGGGGAGGCCTGCCACTCTGTCAGCTATCACAGGCTCTGCTTATCATTCAGAAGATCAGAGGAGTGTCACTATTCTATCAGAACTGGCAGAAAGCAGCCCCTCACAAGGCAATGCTTTAATATCGGGCTGTGGGAACCCAGGTGATTCCTCTGAACCATTCATCCTGTTTATTGCGAGATGTAATTCTTTAACAGTGTAGTAATCTGTTTTGACAACACAAACCTTGGCTACTGAAACTGAGGTGGTCACAGCCTGGTGTATCTGGGGCAACAGCACTGTCAGAAAGTCCACTGCTCTGTTTGCTTTTGGGAAAGAAAACTGATTTTAACCGCTCCAGCAGTGGTGACCATACCTTCATCTGTCAAAGCTCTCAGCTCTAGAATCCTTTCCCTTCATCTCTCCACCTCTTCCTCTCTTACAGGCAGAGTCATACAGCACAGAAACAGACCCTTCAGTCCAACAAGTCCTTGCCGAACATAATCCCAAACTAAACAAGTCCCTCCTGTCTGCTCCTGGCTCATATCCTTCCAAATCTTTCCAAATCTTTCCTATTCATGTACTTATCTAAGTGTCTTCTAAATGTTGTAATTGTACCCACAGCCACCACTTCCTCAGGAAGTTCATTCCCCAGACAAACCACTCTCTGTAAAAAATGTGCCTCATGTCTTTTTTAAATCTCTCTCTTCACACCTAAAAAATATCTTCTCTTAACAGGACAATTAAAATCGACTCCTTTGACCAAGATTTAGGTCATGCACCCAAATTTCTCTTTACATAGCTTTAGAGTGTCAAAGTTTGCTTCATAATGTATCTCTGAAGAGCCTTTTTTTAATTCATTCATGGAACGAGGGCATCACTGACTAGGCAACATTTATTGGCCATCCCTATTTGCCCAGAGGGCAGTTTAGAGTCAGCCACATTGCTGTGGGTCTAGAATCACATGTAGGCCAGACCAGGTAAGGATGGCAGTTTCCTTCCTTAAAGGACATTAGTGAACCAGATGGGTTTTTGCAACAATCGACAATGGACTCATGGTCATCATTAGATTCTTAATTCCTGATATTTTTATTGAATTTAAATTCCACCATCTGCCATGGTGGGATTCGAACCTGGGTCTCCAGAGCATTATCTGGGTCTCTGGATTAACAGTCCAGCAATAATACCATTAAGGCATTGCCTCCCCCTTATATTTTTGGGATGCTGAATTATGTTAATGTTTCTGTATAGCAAGTCATTGTCATGATGGATATTGAAGTGGAGAAAATCTCTCGTAAAAATGTTATTTTTGCGCAATAAACCATTCCGCCATACTTGTGCTGTGACTAGTCCAACCTCCCCAGGAACTGAATTTCCAATGGCTTCTAAAGCTCCTCCAGGATACGTGTTCTGCATGTTTCAATCCACCTTAACATACCCAGTTAACTGTACCCTGGTGGCAATGAATTAGACAATCAATAACAATAACAAGCACAGAGTGGCCACACTGGAGGAGCACAGATGCCATGGAGGTCTAAAGAGCTATCTTTCATTTTCTATAACTCAGGTTTAAAACCAGCCTGAAGAAGCTGCTGAATTATGACACACTTTGGCCACTCTTCCTGCTTATGGGAGCCATAGCACAGAGCAATCAGTGATTTTGTCCCAATCCGAAACCTCATTCAAACAGAGTTTAGAGTTGATTGGTGAGATCAATGGGAATTTCACACAGTGGGTGCTCCTTTGGTTATTGATCCACTGCTGAACAGACTGAATGTCAGTCATAATTTTTGACTGATCTTACTCAGCCAATTTATGGACATAGGAAACAAGAGAAGTAGGCCAACTGGCCGACTTTCTACGAAAATGTCATTTTCCCACACCATCCCCCTCACAACATTATATCTTTAGTATCTAAACATTGATTGATTTGTGTCTTGAACACTCAATGACTGAGTTTCCATGACGGTCTGAAGTGAAGGGTTCCAAAGATTCATCACACTCCGAGTGAAGAAATTCCTCCTCATCTTAGTCCCAATGGCCACCCCCTTATACTGAGAGTCTGTTCCTCAGTTCTAGACCCATGTAGCCAGTGGAAACATCTTTTCTTTCTATTATAGAATCATAGAATCCCTACAGTGTGGAAACAGGCCATTTGGCCCATCGAGTCTGCACCGACTCTTCGAACAGCATCCCACACAGATCCATCCCCCTACCCTATCCATATAATCCCACATTTCCCATGGCTATTCCACCTAACCTCCACATTGCCAGACACTAAGGGTAATTTTAGCATGGCGAATCCACCACACCTGCACATCTTTGGATTGTAGGTGGAAACCGGAGCACCCAAGAAATCTGGCATAGACACAGGGAGACAGTTGCCCAAGGCTGGAATCGAACTGGGTCCCTAGAGCTCTCAGCACTGAGGCAGCATGCCGCTTGCCAAGTCATGCAGAACCTTTGTCTAATTCAATGGGATCACTATTTACAACAAATCAACTCCACCCTACTGACTGGCTCTATGCTTAGAAGTTAGGACTACGTGGACACATTAGATACGCTCTTGCACTCTTGAAAAATGATGCCTCAAAATTATTTCCATTTAACTGATGATCAAGAGTCTAATTGTGGGTCATCTCACCATCATTCTCCCAAACAGCATGGAATCCTTCCTGTGATGACCTGCACCCAAGAAAGAGTATACACCCTTTCCTGCTGAAAAATGATTTTAATCCAGTTCCTACTGAGATCCAGTCTCTCAGAAAATGATGATTGCAGAGCAGGTAATAACAATAGCTTTCTTTATAGGCTCACAGGTGATTCTCAATTCACATATGGGTTGAGTACTTCAAATCCCACTACCTGGTGTTGAACAACCAGAGATTTTTATCATCTTCCATGCATCAATGTTAATTGAGTAAAAATCTAACTTACCTGGTTATAATTATCTGCTTAGGTGCTGTATTGGTATTGTGAGGCTCTGGATTAGTTAATAGTTTTATATGCTGCTCCATACTATTTCACATGACCTTTGACCCCAGCTAACCCAGCTTGATCCAAAGTGCCAACAGAACCTGGATGGCACAGTAGCTCAGTGGTTAGCACTGCTGCCTCACAGCACCAGGGACCTGAGTTTGAATTCCACCTCAGGTGACTCTCTGTGTGGAGTTTGCACATTCTCCCAGTGTCTGTGTGGGTTTCCTCTGGTTGCTCCAGTTTCCTTCCACAGTCCAAAGATGTGCAGGTTAGGCGGATTGGCTAGGAGGAGTGCAGGGTGAGGTTGGGTCTGGGTGGAGGACTTCATGGGCCAAATGGCCTGCTTCCACACTAGGGATTCTTTGAGAACCAAGCTGGCCTCAGCCTTGAGGGTGACAGAACTACTGTAACCTTTGCTTGGAATATTTCTCAGTTCTGCCTTGCTATCATGGTCTGAATCTAATTTTTTAGTCCTTCTTTCAGCAAGTCATTTGATTAAAATCAATTTGTTTCCTTCAATTTACATAGGCAGCTGGGGTGTAGGTATCAGGCACTCTTGGACTTACCGTCTTCTACCTCCAGGAGGGCCTTGGATAAGATGCTGCCAGCAACGCTGATTGCCTGACACATGTAATATCCAGAATCACCTGACTGCACATCGGTAATTGTCAGTTCACCTTTCGGAGAGACAGAGAAACGCCCCAAAGGCTGAGGCTGGCTGGGAAAAAGCAGGATCTGTAGTAAAGAAACAGAAGCATAAAATTTGTTTCAGTCAAAGCTGCTCCCTGGCAATTGAAATTGAATTGCTCATTGAACAGGCATACGCACATATAATCTGCAGCATTCCAGACCTGGAGACACTAAACATGCTGATAGCTTAATGCAATGTGCTCTGTTTGCTACCACATTTGCCTTTCTTCTCATTTGTTTGTTCACAGGATGTGGGCATCATTGGCTATCCCAGCATTTATTGCTCATTTCCATTGCAATTAATTCATTAGTTACAATAGTGAGCCACCATATTGAATTGCTGCTCTCCATGTAGTGGAGACACTCCCACTGGGTGTTTAGGAAGGAAATTTCAGGATTTTGACCCAGTGAAGAAACATGATGAATGATGAAAGTTTGTTATAATTGCAATCATCTGGCTCCAAAAGTGAGACTGTGTTATAATTGAACTGTGGATAGATCATCCCACGTGGCAGAAAGGAAAGTGAGAGAAGTGAGCGGAGGAGAGCAGTCAGGCAGTCAGGGTTGGATTCATCAAGGAGGTAAAGGGAGCTGGGAGTGGGGGTGGAGTCAGGCCAAGATCGAGGTGGGGAGTTAGATCGGCTAATGGGTTGGATCCATAAGCTCACATACGTCAAGTGAAATAAGCATTAAACTGGACTTTCCCTGTAGTTCCAAGTCAGGATGATATGTGTTTGGAGGGAAACTTGCAGGTAGTGGTATTCCCCTCCATCTGTTACCTTGTTCTTCGAGGTGGAACATTTCACTGGTTTGGAAGGTGCATGGGCATCAATTTACAATAAGAAAACTTACTTAAACTTATATGTGACACTATGACTGGATTCTTGTCAGGGGGTAACACGGTGGTCAGTGGTTAGCTCTGCTGCCTCATAGCACCAAGGATCTGGGTTCGATTCCAGCCTTGGGTGACTGTTTGTGTTGAGTTTTCACATTCTCCCTGTGTCTGCATGCATTTCCTCCCACAGTCCAAAGATGTGCAGGTTAGCTGGATTGGCCATGGGAAATGCAAGATTACAGGGATAGGGTAGGGAGTGGAGCTAGGTGCGATGCCCTTTGGAGGATTGGTGTGGGCTTGATGGATCGAACGGCCTGCTTCCACACTGTAGGGATTTTATGATTCTAAGATGATTCTTGTACATGTCACCATAACAGTAACAGACATACTAATAGCCATTTTTCATCCTGGGATTATATAATTGAACACCCAAAGGTAGAGTACCCCTACGCACCCCACTCACTTCACTGGAATTATCATTGTGAGGTGGACTACGCTTTCTCCAGTATTACTCCAAGCATGGAACAGCTGCACTTAGAACTGCATTGCTCTCTGAAACCAATGAAGTCTGACGTTTTCCGACTTCATATTTCATTAACATCCAAGCAGGAATCATAGAATCACCCACGGTAGCAGAAGGCCATTCAGCCCACTATTCCTGTGTTGACTCTTTGTAAGAGTTATCCAATTAGCCTCGCTCCCCTTGCTGTTTTCCCACAACCTTGGGGTTTTCTCCCCTACAAATATTGATCTAATTCCCTTTTTTAAGATGCTGCTCTGGTTCTATCATCATTTTAGGAAATAGGTTCTAGATGCACCCTGGCTTTTGTGCCAATTACCTGAAAAAAAAAAGCCCTACAATCCCACAATGCCTAAGCTGGAGTGTGTGAGACATAGACTTAAGCAGGGAGTAGATGCGAAACACAGACTGAAGACAATGCTACCCACCAAAATAGTACTATTATTAGTGGGAATTTCTGGAAAAGCTCAGCAGATCTGGCAGCATCTGTGAAGAGAAATCAGAATCAATGACCAGACCCGAAACGTTAACTCTGATTTCTCTCCAGAGATGCTACCAGACCTGCTGAGCTTTTCCAGCAATTCCAGTTTTTGTTTCTGATTTATACAGCATCCGCAGTTCTTTCGGTTACTATTATTAGTATCTTTACCAACTAATTAATTTGATCATGATCAGCAATAACCAAACTTATTTAAGCCAGTTGTTAACATAGATAGAAACTGGAGGCCAAGAAAATAAAACTGAAGGCCAATAGTTTTATAAATGCACAATGAAAACTAATCGGATTTAGAATGGGCTCCACTGAATCCAGAAACAAGCTCAGCAGTCACAGTTTGGCTCCTGGCAACCACCAGGCTCATTCATCCATCCTCGTGACAGTCGCCTGTCTGTTTCTGGTTTACAAGGTGCCTCTAGCTGATTGAGGCACTCTGCTATCACTCATGCCGTGCCAGGTCCAATGTTCCAGTGTAAAACAAATTGCAATATGCAACAGTCAACAGCTTTAACCTTGTTAAGGTGGAACCTCATGCTCGACGATACACCTTCAAGCTCCACAGTTGATTTTACTGGGTAACCACACAGCATTTGCATAACGTAGGTTCAATTTCAGGTTTAGTTGATCTCACTTAGATTATAATTGCTATCAGAAAGAGCGAGCTGCGGATAAATCAACTTGTTTTTTTTCTGCTCCTCGTTTTTATTTGCTGGAGAGAGCATGTGTAAACGATATCACAGCTCAGCATTAAGTCAATTCTGGCCCGTTTCAACTCCAACTATTTAATAGTTCTACTCCAGAGACAGGAAAGCAGTACAGGACAGAAAAATCAAATACTGTGGAAGCTGGAAGTCAGAAACAAAAACAGAAATTGCTACGAAGATTCAACAGGTCTGGCAGCATCTGTGGAGAGAAAGCAGGATTAATGTTTTGGGTCCTGTGACCCTTCCTCAGAATGGTTCTGCTATTGAGAGCGCTACACTGTCTAAAGTGACTTCTTTTAGATGTAATATTAAATCAAGGTCATATCTGCTTCTCAAGTGATAATAAAAATCCCACTATTTCATAGATTAGCAGGGGCATTTTCCCTGGTATTCTGGGCAATATTTATCCCTCACTCGACATCACACAAACCATTTATCATTATTGTTTGCGGGATTTTGATTTGTGAACATTGCTTGCTGCATTCCTTAATCACAAGAATGACTGAAATATTTTACTCACTGCAAAATACTTTGCATCAATTATCTTTCTTACTCAATGTCAAAATTCACATTGGAACAGTAATCAGTTTGTGGCAGTTGGTATCCATAGAACTAGAACGCAGCAAGATGTGAACATCATAAAGACAGGAGGAATATGAATTAAATACGAAGCAGGCAAGAAGGAAAAATAAGCACAAGACAGTGTTTTCCTAAGCAACGCCCAATTTCTCATGTTAACATTTTACTTTGTCACACTAAGTTACTTTGATGATTTTCATCACTTCTTGTTACTTAGTAATCAAATGTCTTTGGCGTTTTCCATGTCACCTTTTGAGATGATGTAACCCCTAAGTATCCTCCAAAGTCTCTGCACACCTAAGTGGTTCTGACCATGGAACGATGTCCTGGGAATAGGTGTCATTGGCTGAGCCAACATTTATTGCCGATCCCTAGTTGCCCTCGAGAAGGTGTTGGTGAACTATCTTCTTGAAGCACTGCATTTCAATATTTTCTGGTTTTGTACCTAAACTGCAGCTCCAATGACAGAATGACAAAGAAGTGAATTCTATATGCAAATATTTTGATGATAGCTTTCCAATTAGATTTTCATCTGGAAATATCAGGAGGTGTAGATTATGAAAACAGTTAATACTTCAAATAATCATACACAAGAGTGAGGTGCTTGTATTCTGAGCTAACAGCAGGGTGAATGGTAAAGTTCCAAGGTGATTAAAAGAGGGTCAATTAACATGATGAGTCCAAGATGCAAAATGGGTAATAGACCCTGAAAATTCATTCTTTAAAGTGTCCTTTATTCAATCACTGAGAATAATCTTACTGACAGCAATAGGATACATTGAACAGCTGGGTTGACTTTACAGAGAAATACCGCTGTTTAAATGTAACAGTTAACCTTACAGACCGTCTCCTTGGGGTTTGGAGCCTTGTGGTTACAGTAATGGCTCTGAAGAACAGTGTTTGCTAAGACGCTTTCTCCACTCAAATTTTTAACAGAATCAGTCACATGGAAGTCTAACAGCTCTTGAAAAGCACTCGCAAATCCTAGAAACCAGTTCCTACACATTAAAGCTGAGGAGCTCTTAAAAGAGCCTTTATCATCTGCAAGCAAATAAACTTGTGGGAAGAGTTGCCTTGTCTGTAAGTATGTAATTTATTATTTTATGTGCAAGCTGAAGTTGAGCGACCTCTATGCTGGGCTCTGGAATACGCTTTTACTTCACCATTAGTTACACCCAGCTCAGGTTTCATGAGGACGAAAACTTTTCCTTTGGCTACTCTATTGGTTTAACTCAAAACTCTTTCTCTCTCCACAGAAGCTACCTGACTTGCTGAGCAATTCCCAGCATTTCCTGCTTTTATTTGTGTATTAAAATACAAGGATATGATTCAGCACACTGGGTGAAAGGTTTGAACTATACCTGATGTTCTCCAGCACACCCCCCACCCCCACCCCAACTCTCCCATCTAAATGTCTCAGATTCCTGCCTGGTGAGGAACAATAGACAAGTTTGAGTTTGAGCTGTTGTGTAACTGGGACAAATCCCACCTGGCTTCCCTCTTTTTGCCAAAAGACAGCGGGAGGAGGGTTCCCCTTCGTCTCACAGAGGAAGGTCACGGTGCGGCCCTGAGCTACAATCTGATCTCGAGGTCTCACAACGATCTGTGGTGGCACTGTAAAAAGCACAAGACAGACAGAGCATTACTTTAAAGAAAATCAAAGGCAAGACTCTAGCAACAAAGCCCAGCTCAAATAACTAGCAAAGATTTCTGTCAGATCATTCCCAGGATAGTTTAAAAAAATCCACAAGATCAAAGAGTTTCAGGATTTCCAATGGATTAAAAATGCAGAAATGAAGCTTAAATTACCATTGAATCATCTCTTGACCTTCAAAGTCTTTGTGTTTTAAGAATGCCGTCAATACTGATTCATATTCACCCTGGCATCAATGTCCCCAAGCACTTTCAGAAAGTTTCAGTGATAAAGAGTTGTTTTTAATGAAGGTTTAATCAGCAGCTGTCTTTGAGACTAAACTTTATTCTGCTGAAAATGCAACACAAAGGACTCTGATCTGTATGGGGCTCAGGGTTATCTCTGGATTGCTTCACCACAAATTGACGAATGTAACAGTTACACGGCTTACACAGGATCCCAGCCTTCATTACACAGGCTAGCAATGCAGGGACCTGATGCCCCGAATTCTTTTACTGACAGACCTTTAGTATTGCAATTGTGGAGCTACTGTCCTTCCTACATTGAAGTTATGATGCATGAGTGGGAGCACCCCGTGGAAACTCCTGTCTGATGTCTTTCCAGACAAGGCAATGATTGTATGTACTTGTATATGTCTGCATGTGTGTGCATCTATGTTTGCGTATACACACAGAGGAGTACTTGTTTCTTTTGATACATCATTATTGACATAATCCACAATGTAACCATGTTAAATTAGACCCCCAACAATTAGAGTACTTAAACAAAAAAACAGAGGGGCTGATTTCATCTTTTATTTCTGGTTTAAATAGCCAGGTGGCTATTTAAATAATGCAGACACTCAGTAATTGCAAGCTATTCCTCAGACAGGAAAGAATCTGGCAGTAAATGCAATTTCTTTGAAGAACCACAGATTTAAAACAAACACATAGAAGGGGACCTGTACTTTCTGATGTGCTTTTTCTGATCTCAGAATGTCCCAAAGAGTTTTACCATTGATGACATAATGACCAGATAATCTTTTTATTAGCAGCTTTGGCAATGGGATAAATATTGGACAGGGCATTGCATAGAACTCCCTTTCTAACTTTTGAACGGTGCTGTTGGATCTTTGATAGCCACCTGTGCATCATTTGTATGTGTTTAGTACCTGCCTGTATTTGTTTTTATGGTTTGAGAGTACATTTGTATCAATACAGTGTTAGGGTGTGTTTGTATGTTGTTGGGGTGTGCACGCGGGCCTGTGCAAACCTCATTCGAGGACAAAGCAGACAACATGTCAACATGCAGCACTGCAGCTCTTACAATGAAGAGTGGCCATTTGACAATAATCCAGACACTCAGTAACTGCGATCTACTCCTCAGACAAGACTCAGTAAGTGCTAGATTTCAGTGGTGTGGCAGGAGACATAGGCAATAGGGTGGAGTCATGGAGAGAGCATTAAAGGTCATAAAAATCAAAGGATATAAGTGAGCACCCTTGCACTTTTTCCTGGAGCTAATTTGAAAACATGAAAGATATAGACTGCTAGACTTCTGACTAGCCCTTCTGTTTGGACAGCAATACTATTTGTACTTAATAAAGCATGAGAAGCAATACAGATTGTGAAGGGGAAGGTTTTAATAAGGAAGATATAAACGAGATCTCTTTATTAGCCTGTCGCACAAAATATAACATGCACACAAAGCAGTTCAATATACCTTTGAGCAAACAGAGCTTTCAAGAGTAAAAGGTGCTGAAAGATATTGACATCTAGCCTACACTGAGCTTATAACTTTCAAGCTGGATATAAATGTCCGGTGAAAGGAAATGACAGGACCTGCAGCCCTGTAATCAGAAGTCGGCTCCGGAGAGATATCCTTGAATGAAAAGGCATCAATCCATCACCTCAACACCACAGGCTTACAGAGAAAAACCTTTTAAAGGTGTTCCAGAGCAAGGTGATCACACCCAGCAGAGAATAATACAAAAAAAAGACCAAAGTCAGGCATTTCAATGCCAATGATTAGGGCAAATTTTCACAAGTAGGTGGTTGGAACCTGCACTCTGTCATACAGTTTCTGCGAATATTACCTTAAAGAGTAAAGTGCAAATATACAGAAAAAGCAACTGATATGTAGCAGTCAGATTCTACACAGCAAACAGTGTCATGGCCACACATTATAACCCATGTGACCTATGCAGACACTGAACTTTGATTCCAACATAGCTTTTAATTCCAATATAGGTCTTAGAAACCTATGCTGGGGGAGCACGGTTGGCCCAGTGCTTAGCACTGCTGCCTCATATTGCCAAGGACCGAGGTTTGATTCCACCCTCAGGTGACTGTCTGTGTACAGTTTGCACATTCTCCATGTGTCTGTGTGGGTTTCCTCCAGGTGCTCCGGTTTCTTCCCACAGTCCAAAGATGTGCAGGTTGGACGGATTGGCCGTGCTAAATTGCCCGTAGTGTTCAGGGATCTACAGGCCAAGTGGATTAACCATGGGGAAATGCAGTTTTACAGAGATAGGGTCTGGGTGGGCAGTTCTTCGGAGGGTGGGAGCAGACTTAATGCACTGAATGGCCTGCTTCCACACTGCAGGGATTCTATGATAAAAGAGGGCTGATTCAGCCAAAATAAGTGTAGATGTAAATCCAGTAGCTGTCTGGAGAAAGACATGGTATGTCACATCTGATGGAATATCAAGGAAAGTCAAAGGGTTGGACCTAAAGGGGAGAAAATACAGTATAAACTGAAATGTAGTCTCCTGCGGGTTATCTCATATTGTGAAATAGGTATTAGAAACCACTTTCTGAAGAAGGTGTTGTTTTGGGGTGGCACGGTGGCTCAGTGGTTAGCACTGCTGCCTCACAGCGCCAGGGACCTGGGTTTGATTCCACCCTCAGGCGACTGTCTGCATGGAGTTTGCACATTCTTCCCGTGTCTGCGTGGGTTTCCTCCGGGTGCTCTGGTTTCCTCCCACAGTCCAAAGATGTGCAGGTTAGGTGGTTTGGCCACGCTAAATTGCCTGTAGTGTTCAGGGATGCATAGATTAGGTGGGTTGTAGGTGAACGGGTTTGGGTGGGTGCCCTGAGGGTCGGTGTGGACTTGTTGGGCCAGAGGGCTTGTTTCCAGACTGTAGGGATTCTATGATTTCTATGAACCAACTAGACTAGCCTGAGTTAAGGGATGTGTCTTTGAGTCTTTCTCTTTCAAAAACATACAAGAACAGGATTTAAAAGCTAGTTCACCCCTTCGTTTCAGTATGCCTTTTTTGCATATGCAGATAACAAAGTGTACAGCTGGATG
>NC_063363.1:28461964-28477884 GCF_021869965.1 Rhincodon typus | reverse complement strand
GGGCCTAGACCCCCGAAACGTCAGCCTTCCTGCTCCTCTGATGCTGCTTGGCCTGCTGTGTTCATCCAGCTCTACACCTTGTTATCTCAGATTCTCCAGCATCTGCAGTTCCTACTATCTCTGAGGCGTTCTGAGATCCTTGTGTTTGCCAATAGGATGTGATACTTGCGGTATTAGCTTGGGTTTGAGTGCTAGTCTACTGCAAAGGGAATAGTAGAAAAAATACCCACTAATTACCCCAGCAGTGCAGGTAAAGGATTCTCTCACTCACAGTGAAAGAAGCCAGCTAGCTGGCAGCGATTGTCTAAAGTAAACAGGACAAATGGATTCCAATTAATCTGAAAAGCAAGACTCCTGAAACTGAGGTCAACATTCCACTACCTACTCTTCAAGAATGATCTATAGGTACAGATTTGTACATCTTTTAACTTTTATCCCTTTTTGGACGCAACTCTCATTTCTAATCTGTGTGCATGAATGTCACACTATTATTTATTCTCATGTTTAGTAATTAATAGACTTACACTTTTGTTAACTCAAGAACACATGGTTAGATTGGTTCTTTTTAACAATATGGGCTACCCCATATGGAAATGAAATAGTTTGGATTACCTCACTGGGGTCTGACCATAACAAACTGGGGACTCATCTGGGATCTGGTGGTAACAACAGCAATGTGGTAACAACCAGGGAATCTGTTTAAGTGAAGTAAGTCAAGTGGTGAATACTAGTCAGGAGACTGGAGGATATTCACTTTCTGAAGAAGGTGACAATGTTCAAGAAACTTTCCATCTTGCTCACATCAGCACATTGCATGAGACATGGGTGCTGATCAGTTGGCAAGTTGATTGATTGGTAATTGAGGCATTGCCACGGAACCATGCAAAATGCTTCAAGGAATTATTTTTCCTTTATTTATTCATGGATGTGGGTGTCATGAAGAGGGCTACCATTTATGGCTCATCCTTAATTGCCCTTGAGAAAGTGATCTTGTGCTACCTAACTAAATCATTGCATTCCATGTAGTGTAAGGACACCCATAGCATTGTTAGGAAGGAAATCATAACATTTTGACTGACTAATCATTCCAAGTCAGGTCAGTAGCTAAAAGAAAATCTTAAAGAAATGGTGTTCCCATACCTGCCCTTCTGTATCTAAGTGGTAGAGGTCTGGGATTTGGTAAAATGTTGTTGAAGGAGGCTGAATGAGTTACACTGCCGCCAATGTGTGTTAATGATGGAGGGACTGAATGTTGAAGAGGGTGGGTGGGTGGGATGCTTATCAAATGGGCTGTTCTGTTCCAGATGGTGTTGAGTTTCCTGACTGTTAACAGAGCTGCATATGCATCCAGGAAAATTTAAATTATTCCATCACACTCCTGATTTGTGCCTTGTAGTAAATCTACAGACACTGAGGTGACAGGAAGTGAATTACTCACTCTCCACAATTCCTAGTCCCTGACTTATTCTTGTAGCATTGAATTATATGGTTTTTACAGTTCAGTTTCTGGTCAGTTATAACCCCAAGATTATTGATGGTGAGGGATTGAGTTTTGGGAATGCCATTGGATATCAAGGGAGATGGTCAGACTGTCTCTTCTTGGAGATGGTCACTGTGTGACATGATTGTTAGTTGTCACTTGTCATCTCAAATCTGGATGATGTCAAGGTCTTGCTACATATAGACATGGGCAGATTCAGTATCTGAACAGTCATGAATGATACAGAACATTGTGCAATCATCAGCAAACATCCCAACCTCTGACCTTCTGATAGATTTACTTTACTGAAGATATTTGGGTCTAGAACACTTCCTTGATGAACACCTGAAGAGAAGTCTTGGGACTCAGATTATTAACCTCCAGGTAACCATAACAATCCTCCAACCAGTGGAGAGCTTTCCCCTAATTCCAATTGACTCTAGGTTCGCTAGATGCCACACTCAGTCAAACACAGCATTGATGTCAGGGATAGTTATTATGGACAATATCCAGGCTTGGGCTCAAAAGTGGAAAGTAACATTTGCACCACACAAATGCCAGGCAATGATCATCTCCACCAAGACAGGATCTAATCACCACCCGTTGACATTCAATGGCATTGCCATCACTGAATTCACCACTATTGGCATCCTGGGTAACATTCCCTTGCCACAGAGCTGTTTGGAGGTTCTGCACACACCAATCATCATGCTGACACATTGGTCTCTGGTTCCAGGAGCTGCCGCTATGCACAGTTCTTGGAGGCCCACACAACAGAAAGAAAAATTAAGAGGGAATGTTGATGCTGGGAGTTATTATTTACCAGTAACTGAACAGAAATAGCTATATAAATACAATGACCACACGAACAGGTCAGAGGCTAGGAATCCTGCAATGAGTATCTCACCTCCTGACTCCCCAAAGCCTGTCCACCATCTACAAGGCACAAAGTCAGGATTGTGATGGAATACTCCCCACTTGCCTGGATGGGTGTAGTTCCAAAACACTCAAGAAATTTGCCACCACTCAGAACAAAGCAGCCCGCTTGATTGTTTCTGGCTGTGGCGCCATTCACTCCCTGAGCAACTGTTGCATCTAAAAGATGTGCACCATCCACATTTTTTCTGAAGAAGGGTCCCGATCCGAAACATCAGCTTTCCTGCTCATCTGATGTTGCCTGGCCTGCTGTGTCCCTCCAGCTCCACACCGTGTTAAACCATCCACAAGGAGCAGTGCAGCAATTCACCAAGCCTCCTTAGACAGCTTCTCCTAAACTCAAGACCACTGGGAGGACAATGACAGTAGATACATGGGAAACCGCTACCTGCAACCTCCTGACTGGATATTGCTGTTCCTCCAGTGTTGCTGGGTCAAAATTCTGCATCTTCCTCCCTGACAACATAGTTCATTAAGCTAAATGAACTACAGCAGTTCAAGATGAGAACTCACCACCACTTCTCAAGGGGTGGGCAATAATTGCTGGCCCAGCCACAAATGCCCACATCCCATGATTGAATTAAATAAAAATGAGCCACATCACCTGCTCTTCTTTGAAATAGTGCCATGGAAATTTTTACATTCACCTGAGAGAGTAAACAGACTTGGCTCCTAACAAAAAGTCCACTGTCACTCACTCACTATCTCATTGGCGTGTTCATGTGGGATTTGAGTTCACACCTATAGTTTGGGACTTAAACCCACAGCCTCTGAATCAGAGACAAATGTCTCCCACTAAGGCACAGTTGACACTTGTAGCAGGGAGCTACACAACAGCAAATTATAAAGGGATTATAAGGAACAGAGTCCCAAGAAAGAGTTGTATGTTGACCATTTCCTTACTACCTATTCGTTAGATAGGTTGAAACCAGTTGCAGATACCGCCATTCTGTTACAACTATATCTTAAAGCTTTGTGCATGTTAAGTATTTGCCTGGAGGGTGTGACAGCTTTAAAATGTGAATTGATTTACTAACAGACTGCAATGCATACTGAAGCTGATGGGAAGCAAGTTCTGTTGGTTAATGGAGTTTCTGCAGAGGACTTCTAAAAAATCGTTGTAAAGATGTAAACACACACAGACACAAGCCCAGACAGATAGCCACAAACACACACACTTACACAAAGCCAGAAAGAGATCTACAGAGATGTACTCACAAAGGGATAGAGAAATTGGCATCCAGAAACACAGCCAGAGAGAGAGCGAGAGAGAAAGAAACCTTCTTTGAGATAGATGCAGACTGACACCACACACACTCAGTGTTAGAGAGACATCTACTCAGAGACGGATAAGGACAGAGTAATAGACAGTGACAAAGGCATGAGGTTCCCACGGATTCACAGGTGAGAAATGGAGGTCAGCACCATTTCTACACCCTGACCCTGCGGCTGCCCCACTGATAGCAAACAGACACTGAAGGGCATTTTTAAGGGGAGGGCACAGTTAATTGGCACAGAAGGCAGGCTTTCTGTTCAATTTGGGATAGCAGGTAGGTTCTTGAATCAGGAGGGCAAACAATGAGAGGACCTTCAGCGTCAGAGCCTGTAACTGAAGGTAAATAAAAGGAAAAGTGTTTAACATGGAGGTATCCTTTACTTTTTAAATCTAGAATTGCAAAATCGATTCAACAGGAGACCATCACTGTGAGGTGGGAGACCTCTCGGAGACCCTGTCTTTCTCCTTCTCTCCTGTACCCAGTCAGGCAGCAAGAGCGTACAGCTCTGTAAACCCTGGACAGCCCACCACTGGGTGCCAGCCTCCTGCATCCAAACTTCGCCTCCATCAATTGAAAAGGAGTCATTTCAGACACAAAATGTTGTCTCATTCTCTCTCTAAAGATACTGCCCAGACCTGCTGAGCTCCTCCAGCATGGGTGGCATGGTGGCTCAGTGGTTAGCACTGCTGCCTCACGGCGCCAGGGACCTGGGTTCGATTCCAACCTTGGGTGCCTGTGTGGAGTTTGCACATTCTCCCCGTGTCTGTATGGGCTTCCTCCTACAGTCCAAAGATGTGCAAGTTAGGTGGATTGGCCATGCTAAATTGCCCATAGTGTTCAAGGATGTGTGGGTTACAGGGGGATGGGTCTGGGTGGGATGCTCTGAGGTTCGGTGTGGACTTGTTGGGCTGAAGGGCCTGTTTCCACACTGTAGGGATTCTATGATTTTTCTGTGTTTGTTTCAGATTTGCAGCATTTTGCTGACAATTCAGCAGCATCGATCACTTAGGATGAATTCCACCGTGAATGTACAGATGAGACTTTAAAAGCAGATTGTCAAAAAAACCTGAATGCTGGACTCGAAGCACTAACTCTGCTTTCTCATCACAGATGCTGCCAGATGTGTTGAGATTTTCCAGTAATTTCTGATTTTGTTAAAGCTGCTTGTAACTAGTCCAAAGTCACAGCTCATTCTGGCCATGGATCATTGGACTGGGGCCTGGTGTGGTCAGCCCGTCACGGATGGCAGTCAGCGGCTTGTGAGCCCAACGTGGGGGAGAGCGAGACCACGTGCGGAAAGCACCCCCTACACCCACCACCCCAGCACCACACCCCCTCCCGTCGAATGCCTGAAAGCTATAGAAGGACTGTAATGTCCATCTTTGAACTTTATTGGTTTTCCTAATTTACACTATGAAGAACTGTAATGTAGAACTTTTAGCTTTTTTCTTCATTTCTCTATTTTCATACCTAATCTATTTTAGTAACTAAGATTTGTTGCTAGGTACTTTGTACCCAATATGGCACTTTGTGCGGTGACATTGTACACTTTTCACTGTATTCCTGTACTTGAGTACACGTGACAATAAAACTTAATTCTAGTTCTAGATAGATTTTGTGGCATTAATGGGAAATGTGAGCAGACCTATATTCATACACTTTGCAACTCAGAATGAATTTATCAGCCTTTTCCTCTATTTATACCTGTTCCAGGTGTAAGGCCATGTCCTTATTCCCTCTGCAATTACTTGTATTTGAGCAAAAATCCACTGCCTGGCATAAAAAGGAATGCCTTGCAGATACTGATCATTGTCCCACCCACAGTCACTTGAAGAGTGCAGCAAACAATAAGGCTATGTGTGTGTGAGAGCTCAGAGACATCAACTGGGGGAGTGGATGTGTAGCAGGGTCAGGTGTTAGATGCTGATCAGCTGAGGCTTTGGGTTAATGAAGCTATGGATTTGAAGATTGTCACTCATCAAGTCAGAATCCTCTGGGCATTCAAAAATGCTTCTCCCACAACACAGAACAAATCCCATTCTGTGAATAATGGTATCGAGTTGCTGTGTGTGTGTGTGTGGTTACAATGTACAATTAGCATCCCTGTGTTACTTGTTGCCTGATACCTAAATTAGTACCTGAGGACATTGTACAGGCAGGCTAATTATATGAAAGATGGTGGCAGACAGATGGGAGTCCATCTGATTATATCTGTTAACAAGAAACGTAGTTTGGGAGCCCTTTAGATGATTGTGGCTTTATTTGCTGTATGGTGTGCAGTAGTTCTGAATGACCAGGGGTAAGAGTCAGTCCTTAGCTAGTGCAGAGGGCAGCATTAACCTCATCAGCTGCAGTCTAAAGACAAGAATATCAACAGACTGAAGCCAGCCTTGCCTTGCTGTGTATATCTGGTGGATAATAGAAAGGGTACATTAGCAAATTATTTCTAATAGTTTCAGAGATAGTAGGAACTGCAGATACTGGAGAATCTGAGATAACAAGGTGTAGAGCTGGACGAACACAGCAGGCCAAGCAGCATCAGAGGAGCAGGAAGGCTGACGTTTCGGGCCTAGACCCTAGACACATATAGTCCAGGCTGAGTGGTAGTTGGGGATGTCTTGCTACAATCATACAGTGCCTTGGTGAGACCACACATCGAGTGTTGTATGCAGCTTTTCTGAAGAAGGGTCTAGGCCCGAAACATCAGCCTTCCTGCTCCTCTGATGCTGCTTGGCCTGCTGTGTTCATCCAGCTCTACACCTTGTTATCTCTTATTTCTAATAGTATTGGGTTTCACTAGCCTCTAGGATGGACTGCCCCTTTTGCTGTGCTGAGGCAGCCCTGATTAGATGGCCAGCTACATCCTGGAGGTTGAAATCTACACAAATTCAGTTTTTAATCTGAAATCTCTAGTTGTGCTTAAGATGTACAAAAGCAGTGAAACCACTCAACCTGCAACATTAGGGTCAGGTTTGGTGTTAAGAGGAAGGCAGCCAGATGTGAAGTTCCTTGAAGCTTATAACACGGAAATCTATACTATATGATTTGCAACCTTTCCTTTGTGCATCTGTGATGATTTCTTTTAATTCCCCCAAAACAACTTTATTTATCCACCTGAATAAGGAATTGAGTTTGCAACATTCCTAGAGCAACTTACGATATTCTAGCTGTTTCAGCATTTCCTGAATTCATTCACAACCCAATTCATCAGACTATGTTCCTGAGCAGTCACTGCATCAGCATCTTGAATACATATCGCTCTGAGTTACAGTTGCTGATGAGCGCCCAACAATAGCTCCATCAGCTGGTGTGCCAGTTACCTGCTCAGTCCTGCACCCAGGAAACCTTTGAGGTGGGAGGGGGTTGGCGGGCAGGGTGGAGGGGGGTGGAGATCGGGTGCAGTGCAGGTTGCCATTACCCTTCTTCAAGGCATATTGATGGGGCTTCATGGAGAGGCAATGGCCTACTGGTAACTAGCACTGGACTGTTAATCCAGAAGCCCAGGTAATGTTCTGGGGACTGGGGTTCAAATTCTGCTATGGTGGAATTTGAATTCAATAAAAATCTGGAATTGAGTCTAATGATGACCATGAAGCCATTATTGATTGTCGTTAAAAAACCATCTGGCTCATGAATGTCCTTTAGGGAAAGAAACTGCCATCCTTACTTGGTCCGGCCTGCGTGTGACACCAGACCCACAGCAATATAGTTGACTCTTAACTGCCCTCTGGGCAATTAGGGAGGGGCATTAAATGCTGGCCTAGCTAGTGATGCCAACATCGCATGGATGAATAAAAAAACAAATTTAAGACCACTTAAAGAAGGCCAACTGGGAAGTTGCTGCAATTGGAGGATTCAGTTTAGCGGTTTGTGTGCAGCATCCCACCTATAGTCCAGGCTGAGTGGTAGTTGGGGATGTCTTGCTACAATCATACAGTGCCTTGGTGAGACCACAAATCGAGTGTTGTATGCAGCTTTGGTCACCTTATCTGATAAAGAATGTTCTGGCAATGGAGATAATGCAAAGGTTGACCACACTGATTCCTGGGATGGTGGGACTGATGTATGAAGAGAAACCAGGTCAGTTAGGACTACATTCACTGGAGTTTAGAAGAATGAACAGGGATCTCCCATAACTCCTTACAATTCCAACAGGACTAGGCAGGATAGAAACAGGAAGGATGCCCCCAAGACTGGGAAGTCCAGAACCAGGGATCACAGACGAAGAATATGGAGTTAACCATTTAGGACTGAGATGAGGAGAAATTTATTAACCCAGAAAGTGGTGAGCCTATTACATTCTCTTTCACAAAGCACTGAGGCCAAAACATCAAAGGTTTTCAAGAAGGATCTAGTTCTTGGGGCTAAAGGGATCAAAGCTGTAACAAGGTATGATCATAATGAATGGTGGAACAGGCTCGAAGGGCCAAATGGCCTACATTTGCTCCTTTTATCTATGTTTCTACAACCAAAGATAATTTGGCTGACCATAGAGACTATTGTGCTCAACCTGCCATTGTGATGCTTCCCATGATTGGAATAGGAGTGGCCATGACTGAGGCCTTAGCCTGTGAGGGGTAGGGGCTGAAACTACCAAAGAGACTGGTTATTCTTGTACCTAAGCCTGTTTTTAGGATTCCCCCCAACTCATAATCTCTTCTGATCACTAGCACACATCTCTTGTTTCTGCCCCTCCATTCACCACATCCTTGCCACTGTGACTGTCTCCTTTCCCATCAGTTGCAACTTGGCCAGATATTGGAGGAGCACATTATTGCAGATGCTGGAATCTACGCTGAAAACAAAAAAAAATGCCAGAAATCCCAGCAGTTCAAGCAGATTCCATGGAGAGAGAGCAAACTAATGTTGAGTCTAGATAACTCTGATGAAGAATCTTTGGACTGTGGGAGGAAACCAACACACCCAGAGGAAACTTATGCAGAAACCCAGGAGAATGTCTGTATAGGTTGCACGGTCGCCAAGGATGGAACCAAACCCAGGTCCCTGGCACTGTGAGGCAGCAATGAGCCACTGTGCCTTGTTATTAGCAAGCTCGCTGTGCTGTCATGTAAAATATGAAGAAAGCAAGTTTGATATTTAAAGCTTTGGCAGACATCTGTAGCTCAGGTTGTGGGTGAGATTGTTGACATGCTCGCCAACGTGGCTTGTTTTTGTTCAGACGTTTCATTACCGTGCTAGGTGACATCATGAGTGGAGCCTCTGATAAAGTGATGTTATTCTACTCCACTTGGAATTTATACCGTCCGGTCCGTTATGGTGAGTAGTGTCATTTCCAGTTTTGATCTGTATGGGTTTGTATATGGGGTCCAATTCTATGTGTTTGTTGATTGAAGTATGGGTGGAGAACCATACCTCTAGGAATTCCCCTGCTTGTCTATATTTGGCTTGGGCTACTATGGTTACCTTGTCCCAGTTAAACTGATGGCCTTCATTGTCTGAATGTACCAATATTAAGGAGAGTTCATTGTGCCATTTTGCTGCTAGCTGATGTTCATGTATTCTGATGGCTAGTTTCCTTCCTGAAAGATGAACCCTCCTTAATATCTGTACATTCAGATAATGAAGGCCATCAGTTTAACTGGGACAGATTAACCATAGTAGTCCAAGCCAAACATAGACACACACAGGAATTCCTAGAAGTATGGTTCTCTACCCATACTTCAATCAACAAACATGTAGAATTGGACCCCATATACAAACCCATACAGATCAAAACCGGAAATGACACTACTCACCATAACGGACTGGACAATATAAATTCCAAGTAGAGTAGAATAACATCACTTCATCGGCGGCTCCACTGATGATGTCACCTAGCATGGTGACGCAACGTCTGAAACAAAAACAAGCCAGCTCAGCGAGCGAGTCAACAACCTCAAGTTTGATATCTCTACCTGATCAAGTGGCTGTTGGAAATCACAGAAAATTGAAGCATTTCCTCATATTGACTTTGCAGTGGGACTAATGTCTCAAAGAGGCCCAGGAGGAGCAGAATTTAACAAGTCCCAGATCTCGGCTTGGCTTCTCTTCTATGCGGAGCCTTCGTACTTAATTGGGTTTGAATAATGCCCACGATGCAGATTTAAAAGAGCATGTGTCAAATATGATGGTGGCACCACAGCACAATATTCAAACCTCAGTCAAGGAGAAATCAACAATTTTTGCCCAAAAACACAACCAGTCTCCTTCTAAAGTAGTGCTTCTCACTGATGCTGTCTGAAAATGGAACCTCTTGTATTTATAAAACAGCACCACTTGCTGTGTTCCAAATATTTCATGACATGCAAAATAAATCAGGTGGTAAACATGGCTTTGAAGGTCCTGAGGCTCATTTTAGAAGGGTGCTTAACAGCTCCAGCAGCACTTGCTCTTCATTTATTTCGGTGGTAGATTGAGGGGAGGTGATGGCCTCGTGGTATTATTGCTGGATTGTGAATTCAGAGACGCAGATAACGTTCTGGGGAGCCAGGTTAAAATCCTGCCATGGCAGATGGTGGAATTTGAATTCAATAAGATATCTGGAATTAAGAATCTAATGATGACCATGAATCCATTGTCGATTGTCAGGAAAAACCCAGCTGGTTAACTAATATCCTTTAGGGAAGGAAACTGCCATCCTTACCTGGCCTGGCCTACATGTGACTCCAGACCCACAGTAATATGGTTGACTCTGAACTTCTAAACTCCAGGGAATTCAGATGGGAAATTAGAGATAGGCAATAAATGCTGGCTCAGCCAGCGATGTCCTCATCCCGTTAACGAATAAGAAAGAAAGCTCTGAACTTATCAGTGCCGGCCAGTGTGACAATGGGCATGGTCACTCTGCCAAGGTCACCATGAAGGCCTTGTCTTCTCTACCTTGACCCTCCCCCCCCTCCCCTTTGAAGTGTGGTGACCCTCAGATTAAACACACCCTACCGGTTGTCCCTTTCTATGAGAAAGAAGCCCAATGGCCCTCTTGAAATTTGGTGACTTTACCTTCACTGGTGACTGTCTACATGCAGGAAGACAAAGTCAGGAAGCTACACGTACTCTATAATGCTAAGGACTTTCCATTGATATAAAACAAAGCATTTAGCTGATATGTAAAAGGGGCTTTTCTGGTGCAGCAACATCCCTACCTCTAGACCAGAAGGCCTGGATTCAAATTCCACTACTCCAGAGGTGTGCAATAACATCTCTGAACAAGTTGATTAGAAAATATCTATAAAACAGAGCACTAAACATGTTTTAAAATAATAATTTTGCAAAGAGGGGCCAGGGGCCTTGGTTAATGACATCAATACTATCTGACTTGCCTCTCACATCTCAACACAATGTGTTAAGAACCTGTCCCAATCTGATTAAATGCTAGCATTTAATCATAGGAGGTCTCAGTTGCTTGTCATCGATATTCCAGTTTGCCTTGCTACCTTCTTTCTCCACTTCAAAGATACAAGAAAAATAACGAACAAGAACCGCCTCGACTTATGTCAAAAAAAAACTTCCAATTTCTGGCCAAAGATGGCTACAGTAAGATAAGGGAGATTAGAATGTGGTGCACAGGAAATTAGGTGACATGAGGAGGAGTGCCCTTTGAATTCAGACAGTGTTGTCAGATCAGATTGAATCTTTGAGGATAAATACTCTCACAGACCTTGAGCACTTGAGCAGTGAAGTGAGCTTTGAAAGGTCAGGATTTCACTGTTTACCAATAAAGCTGTTTAATCTTATTTTTTCTTTCAGTCGTTTGTTCATTTTTTTTCTTCTGTTCCATACACACGTTGTGGTCACAGATCTGTTTTGAACTTGAAGGACACAGCCTAGGGGACCAGAGGTTCAACAATCTATGAATTTCCTGAACCTTACACACTGCTTGGTGCCCTGGGCTGCTCTCATTTTGTCTGTAGTTAAAGCCAGTGGAGGCCAGACTTATTCCAGGCAGGACTGACATATGAAGAGAGACTGGATCAGTTAGTATTATATTCCCTGGAGTTTCGAACAATGAGAGGGGGATCTCATAGAAACCCATAAAATTCTAACAGGACTGAACAGGATAGATGCAGCAAGGATATTTCCAATGACCAGAGAGTCAGGGGTCACTGTCTAAGGATACAGAGTAGGCCGTTTAGGATTGAGATAAGGAGAAATGTCTTCACTCAGAGAGTGGTGACCCTGTGGAATTCTCTGCCGCAGGAAGTGGTTGAGTTCAAAATATTGAATGTTTTCAAGAAGGAGCTAGATATAGTTCGTGGCTAAAATGATTAAAAAGGTATGGGAGAAATCAGGAACAGGTGATTGAGTTGGATGATCAGTCATGGTCATATTGAATGACGTAGAAAGCTCAAAAGGACTGAATGGCCTACTCCTGTTCCTATATTCTGTGTTTCTAAAGCATGACATCTTCCCAAGTAAAGTCAACATCTAAGGAAAAGCATCCTCATGGTTTGGAGTGAGCATAAAATGTCGGAACATAAGCAGGCCATTCAGCCCATCGCGTCTGCTCTACCATTCATATTGTCATGGCTATCTGATAATCTTCCACGCCATTTTCCTGCCTTTTCCCCACAACCCTTGATGCCCTTACTGATTAGACATCTGTCTTATCTCAGACTTGAATATGCTTATTGACTTATCCTCACTACTTTCTGAGGAGAAGAAACAGACATCCCTTACTCTGAGATTATGCTCTCTGATCCTAGGCTCTTCTGAAAGGGAAACAATCCTTTTACATCTAACAAGGGGAAAACAACCTTTCTGCATCTCAAGTGCATCTCCAAAATGTGTTCAGTACTGGATGCCCAAACCAATGGTCATGAGTTCCAATCCTACTATAGCAGGTTGTCAGAATGTGAATTTAGTAAACATATGGTTACACTTGCTCGAGTGTTGGATGATTCAGATGAAGTTGTTACCTTATTAGGAGGGTCGGACAGGGTCAATGGAGAGATATGATTTCGACTGACTGGCAAATCTCTGGCTGGGGTTGATTGGAGAGCACTCATTACAAAAATCAGAGTCAGACCTTTCACAGATGAAATTAGGAAACACTTCTACACATAAAAGGGTGGCAGAAATTTGAAACTCTCTTCCAGAAGTGGAAATTGTTGTTTGGCCAAATGTTAATTTGAAATTAGAGAATGCTAGATTTTTGTTAGTCGAAGCTATTAAAGCATTCAGGCTATGGAGGATCAAAGAAGGAAAGTTGCAGATCAGCCATGATCTCATCAAATTACAGAAAAGAGGCTGAATGGCCTTCTCCTGTTCCTTTACTTTTAGGTACGCTGTGGGTAGGGACTGGATAAAAAGGACCATGATGTTGCTGATTTGTCACAAAAGCCAAACTTTATTGTTCTGAACTCCATGCCCATCTTCACTTCTTCTTAATGACCTCTGAAGCAATGGAGCAAGTCACTGTGCAGTGCTTTCAAATGCAGAAAAAGACCCACCACTACTACATTCTCAGGAAAACCTAAAGCTATCAGCCTTGACTTAATGGTAACACAATGGAATGTTCTAGGTTCAAGCCTCGCTACACAGACTTAAGCATGTAACTAATCGGAAACTTCAGTAAAGTACTGAGGGAGTACTGCACTATAAATATGATGTTTTTAAGTTAATATATTGCACCAGGCTCTCTCTCCTCTTTCGGGTAAATATTACAGATCCTGTACGGCACTCTCCAAAAAATAGTGTTGAAGGATCCTGGTCAACACTAGTCCTTGGTTCAATATCACCAGTAACCAATTATTTGGTTATTTATTTCATTGCTGGTTGCATAGATTGGCTTCTATCACCCTCCCATTACAACATGGTTTTGGAAGCAGTTGCCTGACTGTGAAGTATTTTGGGAAATTCTGAAATATTATGTAAATGCAAGTTTGTTCTTTCTTTCCTCAGTTGGGAATGAGCAAGATCAGACGCACCCTCCATTTTCGGATGCATCAAACACTGAACGACTGAAGCACTTCAGGCAGAATGGGAAAAGGGAGCTGAAATAGAATCCCTGAAAAGGAAATATGGAAACCAGAATCCGTGCTTTCAATTGAAGTATTAGCAAACTGGGTGAACTTAATTTTCCTAAGTGATATCCTACCTCAATTCATTCAGGAAAAGCCTGATTGTGGGTCCTTCCAGTATTTTGCACTGCTGCTTTCAAGAAAGTGAATCTTAATATTAGCCTCAGATTGTCAATAGTAAATATAAGAAAGACCATACACAGTGATGAGAAGTTTCACATTCCCTGCCAGTCCACAGTTTAACTCTCTAGTATTGGAGCTAATGAGCACTGTAAGAGATGTGGTTGCACCAGATCCAAGATGGACAAATGCAGCAATTAATTCTATCGCATTGTGAAAACACCAGCCAAACCAGGGCACACAAAAACCATCTCTGCCACAATTCTTTGGAAATAAGGTTACACCTAATTCTTATTCAACTATCCTGCACAGTGAAAATAGCAAGGCCTTTCCAAAGTTTAAAAAAAATTCTTGCTCCTAGAAAATTTCTGAACCATGGAATCCTAACTGCACAAAGGAGGCCATTCAGTCCATTATGTCTGTGTCAGGTCTTTAACAGAGCAATAGAATTGGTTCCACTCACCCACTTCTTCCTCCCAGCCCTGCACCTTTATTATTTGTGAGCATTCATCCAAAAAGAAAATGAAAACATAGCTTTCAGGTAAGCTTCTCTCCACCTGCTCTTTGGTTGGGGAAAGGTAGGGATCAACAATTCCTCAATCAGAACCCCAAGAGTGAGTTGTGACTAGTTTTGAACTTTGTTGCCCCCAGTCTGGAGTTCAACATTGTACCAAAAAGCCTGATAAAGTCAGAGGCATTAGTTGGATGCTCTGAACACACTGAGTTGACACTGATCTGTCAGGTCAAAAGTGGTCAGAAGATGTTGCTGAAAACCTAATATTGATTGTAAGAAGGAGATATATTGCCAGGTTAACTGTTATAGTTTTGAAACAAAGATAGAAGGTGCTGAAAACACACCAGGATGTCTGTCATGATCTGTGAAGATAAAGAATGATTCCTGACAAAGAATTATACCCAAAACGTTAAGCCTGTCTCCTTCTTTACATACTCTTGATAGCACCAGTGTGTACTTATGTCATTTTTCATTTTGTTTCAGTTTTCCAGCACTTTCAAGCTTTTATTTATTGTACCCTTGATCTATTCACCATCGGATTTCTTCCTATCAAACAGGCTGTTCTGTGCTGCCAGGGTCTTTTTTTTATTTGATTCCCCTGTAAGTGGTTTTTTTTAAACTTTAAATGTTTAATCCCCTTTTCCTCAGTGGAGTACGTTTCCTGCCGGACTTTAGATGCTAGACTGATAGTATGCTAGTTTATTTTTGCATCCATTCCAGACTGATTCCAAGAGGGACTATTCCAATGATGTTCTGAGCATGCTCGGTTGACATTACAATTCAGGAATATGCTTCATCTGTACCAGCAGTAAGACATCTGTGATTTAAGATAGATTTGAGCGTTCTTCCGTGCAAACTAACAACCTAGTGATGAAATACCCCAGTTGATCTTTTTGGCAGGACTGGAGTGACCCATTCCTCATTTCCCTCCCCCTCCCAATTTTCTCTCCTCTGAAGGTACTGACTGTGTTATGATTCCGTAGCCACTAGCAGTGCCGCAGTCCCTCCCAAAGGTCTATTCATCATGTCTGAAATTAAAAAGTGCAAGGCAAACATTGTTGGACCACAAGGAGCTGTTGGGAGGATACCACATCTGAACTGAATCCGGCCCTATTAAGCCTGCATTTGGCAACCTTCAATTCTGCAGCATCCCAAACAAACAAAAAGGGCCATAAAACAAAAGCCAGACGTCCATTGTAAACCCTCTGGAAAATATATTTTTCTTCAACTACATCATCTTGAAGAATATTGCTGGGGATATCAACTGTTTCTACACAATGCACAGTAGCACTTCAACTCAAACCACATCTTGTTATTACTTCATTTCCCAAATTAACATCAAGTCAAATTTTAGTGTCACTGTTGATCAGTCATGTAATAACCACTGTCTGAGAGCTCTTACACAGGTTTCTGTCCACAGATGATGATGTCATATGCCATCTTGCTGGCTGAGGTATATTAAAATTTTGGAATTTCACATTCAATCTCTCATTGTAAACAGAGATAGCAGGAACTGCAGATGCTGGAGAATCTGAGATAACAAGGTGCAGAGCTGGATGAACACAGCAGGCCAA
>NC_063363.1:28429319-28451964 GCF_021869965.1 Rhincodon typus | reverse complement strand
TGTGTTCATCCAGCTCTACACCTTGTTATCTCAGATTCTCCAGCATCTGCAGTTCCTGCTATCTCTGGGTAGGTTATTTTTTAGGCAGCGGAATGAGGGTTGTTGGGGGAGATGGGAAAGTGCAAGTTGAAACACAAACACATCACCCGTGATCATGTTACATAGTAGAGTGGCTGAGTGGTCTGATTCTGCTCCTAGTTTATATAAAAGGAAGAATAATTCAGTGTCCTGTTAGTTTCCCAAATGAGGTCACCCACCCTTGGAATCGAGCCTGGATCAAGAGAGTTTACTTTCACACCAAAAGAGGAACTGAATAGCTCGATTCACTGGGCATCTGTCTGATGTTTTTGCTACAGATACACTATCCTGCTATGTCCACACACCCAAAGTCCCATCAACCTCCTTACCTGAAGGCATTGAACCTCTGTTAGTAACCATTTCTGAGTTGAGGTACTCTGCATTCAGATCTTGGGCAAGAGTAGCTGCTTTATCCTGGATGGTGTCAGGCTTTTTGTATGTTGTTAGAGCTGCACCCACCCAGACAAGTGGAGAGTATTCCATTACACTCCCGAGTTGTGTCTTGTAGATGGTGGACAGCCTTTCGGAAGGCAAGTATTGAGTTATTCACTGCAGGATTCCTAGCCCCTGACCTGCTCTTGCACCGATAGTATTTGTATGGCTGGTCCAGTTCAGTTTCTAGTCAATGGTAGCTTCCTGGATGTTGATGGTACTGCCCAGTGTACAACTGAGACATACGGGCAAAACAACCCTAGACGGGCTGCAGTTGTGGAAATATCATTGGTGTCAGGAACCTGGACTGCAAACAGTTGTAGTCTACAATCAGTATAGTAATCCTGATGGCTGAGCAGACAATAAATTTGGATAAGCATCCATGAAGTGACTGGCATCTTTAGGATCAGATGGTCAAGTCTTCCAGAGAACAAGGGAAAAATTGAGGAGGGCAAGTGGAAGTGGGAGAGTAAGTGGGTCAACTGAGGCTTACAAGCAGATTCTTGGCAAGACGGTTTCTGCCTCAAGGACGGAAGGCAAAACAAAACTAGATTGACAAAATTTCTACTTACCAAATACGACTAAATCTGCAGGCTCACTGTCCCTTTCGCCCACCATGTTGGTTGCCACACAGACGTACATACCAGCATCAGTCTTCCTTGTGTTTGAGATCATCAGCTTTCCTCCCCGGATCTAGAAGAGAAAACAACATCAAATCACACCACCAGATACCTACAGTTAAAACCACAAATGGTTCATTTGTCTGGCATGAGAAAATTGGTTTGTAGTAGGTTGAGGAACAGGTTATACTGGAGTGCAGTGCACTGGAGAGGGAGAATACATTACAGTGTGGTGCATTGAGATGACAAATGGTCTATTGGAACATGGTACACTGTGGGGAGAGAGTTTATGGAATGTCTCACACCATAGGGATAGGGTATATGGCGTGTGTTACAGTGTGGGAACAGAGTATATGGGATGTGGTCTACTTTGGGGAATGGTGTATTGCTATGCAGTACACTTTGTGGGCATGGTAAATTGGGACATTGTACACTTGGCCATAGCATGCAAAGTATGTGTTACAGTTTGTGGGCATGATACACTGGGGTCTGTTCCATCTGAGGGTATTTTATATTGGAGAGTGGTTGACTGTGGGGACAGGGTACGTGGGGTGTGGTATATTAGGACAATGGGATAAAATACTGAAGGGTCTGGAATGTTACTTTGTTGAAATTTTACTCCGGTGATGCTGATTAAATTGGGCATTTAAAAAGAAGTAGGAATATTAAAAGTTGCAGGAAGTTAAACATAAATATCAGGAAGGGTTCACGTGAAGCACTAATCTTTTAATATCAGTTGCCCCCTGGGATCGAGAGAACGGCACAGTGGCTCAGTGGTTAGCACTACTGCCTCACAGCGCCAGGGACCCGGGTTTGATTCCACCGTCGGGCAACTGTCTGTGTGGAGTTTGCATGTTCTCCCCATGTCTGCGTGGGTTTCCTCCGGGTGCTCCGGTTTCCTCCCAGAGTCACAAAGATGTGCAGGTTACGTGAACTGGCCATGCTAATTTGCCCTAGATTAGGTGGGTTATAGGGGGACGAGACTGCGTGGGATGCTCTGAGGATTGGTGTGGATTTGTTGGGCCAAAGGGCCTGTTTCCACACTGTAGGGATTCTATGATTCCAACATATTGCACAAGTTTCAGTCAGTTTAATAACAATCTTTGACTTGTTTCAGTGAAGAACTGTTTGCCCCTCATGCTTCAATGTTTACCATGTGACAGGAAGGGAGTGTCTGTGTGGTTCACTAGCATCCCCTGTCCATGCCCTATCACAGCGAGCGGTCTGTGCTGTTAGACTCAGCTTACCGTGATCCGCTCATCCTTGTCATTAATGAGGATGTTGTTTTTCTTCCAGGAGATAGTTGGTTCTGGATGCCCTCTGGGTGGGAGGCACTCCATCACAGCGGGCTCTCCAGCTGCCACCACAACGTCACTGGGTGTTTGACGGAAATCATCACGCAGGACTACAAAGAGACCGTGACAGAAAATCTTCATCAGTCAGGAGAAGGCAACTGTTTTCCTTAACTGAACAATGCTGGCGATTTAAATTGAAAATATCACAAGAAAACATCACAACTCATGATTATTCCAACTGCTGCCATTCCTTGGGATGTACACCTATATCAATTCAACTACCACCAGTCACGGCTAACACAGGTAAACGCTTCATTACAGTGAAGACTCTCAATGCCAGGGGACCCAAATTATAAAGAGAAAGAAATGCACTCGGATAGTGAGGTGATGAAGAACAAAGCTGTGGTGAAAGACAGAGAGGCACGACCACTGAAGCAGATTGAATAAACACATTCAAGCAGCAACTGAATGCGTTCCTAGGGACAGGAGGCAAATAGCATCAATGCATGGAGAACTGACAGCCTTACTGGGCCTAATATCCTTGCCAAGCTTTACAAAGCTCTTATCTTCCCACACCTCATGCAGAAGCACTGGGGTACACACACCTAATCGCACCAGTATTAGCTAGACGTCAGTGCAATTATCCTGCGTCTTACCTTGGCACGTTCTGTACAACAAACTGTTGTATGATAAGAGCCTTTGGCAGACTTCACTAAGAACAACACAGCTACAATATAAAACAAGTAAAGATTTCATTCTATCAACATGATCGGACTAAAAACAGCCTAATCAGCATCTACTAAGTAATTCCTGTATTTATTCAGTCCCAAGCAGTTCCATTAAAGCTTGTAATGGCCCACATCACTCTTGATCTATGTACACATTAGTTCCTGCCTGCAAACTGCACCAAATTACACCAGCTCATTTTTCCCTCCTTTAGTAATTCAATTTGGTCTCTACTGATCTGAATTAATGAATATTCCCAGTCAGATGGATGGAAGATATGTCCATTACCCAAAGTAGCAGCTAACCCTGCAGTCAGTCAAAAAACCATTGACAGAACTAAAGTGGACTCATGGCTCCCAACCAGCATATATTACAGGAACAGACGAGCATAGCAATTAATTAGATCCATAGAATATATTCCAAACATCTCCCCTGGGTGCTCTGGAAATACACCAGGGAGAGGAGGCTTATCAATTCTGTGCGGCCTGGATGGAAAAAAGCAACAGATTCAATGTCAAAGCTGCTGCATCGCTTCAAACGTTGCCGGTTCTCCTGGAGCTTGACACCCAGGAATACACATCCACCCTAGATTTTTCACACAGCATTTATTCTTCATTCTTTGCAAAGCCACATGTGTTTAGGATTGGGGACTGAAGTTTCGAATTTTAAAATATTTACAAAACAAAGAGGAATGCTGTCAGGAACATAGTTCTAAAGGGGCAGGGAAATTATTAAGTGCAAAGCATTGTTAGTATCCACACTGGATTCAAATATTCTGAACCGGGGTCATGGGAGAATACTGTAAAATTAGGGCTATGATGTTTTAGAAATGAGTGCTGGGACTGGGGTTTCACTGTTTCTGCTCTATTATGACAACAACCAATATTTCACTCAATGCATTCCCAACTTTTGCCAACATATATCCTGTCCCATATTGTCCATTTCACCCAACATCCCTAGTCCTCCTGATCCACACTGAACATCCTTATCTTTGGCATTCAGCATAAAATCCTCTCCATGTCGTTGCCCCACTCTAAGATATTGGTCATTCCACCTTACATCTCATCCCAAACATCCAATTCTTGAGATTTGGAACTTCTGTCCACGAAATGTTTCATGTGCAGAGGCAAGGCCAGTTTTTGTGTGCGTAACAAGTTTGACTCACAGTATTTTAAATGTCCACTGCATGCTACAGCTCTACTTTCTAGTTCTATCTGGAGCTTCATTTACTTTTCTCTGAGTCCACGTCCAGGCTTACTTGATCGAGAAACATGAACATCACCAGGAAACAGGCTTACATTACCAAACACAGAACAAGTGAACACTAAATCTAAATTTATCTCCCCTTCCCTTTGTCCACTTTTAGTGATAGGGTCTATAATCAACTCAGTCATAGATTTTGAACTCCTTTCTTAAAATTCTTCAGCTCGTCCTTTCTGTCTCTGCTCTTACAAATATCTTTGAAAGGTGTTTCCTCCAGGTTAAACTTTAGTCACTCCCCATCAGAAATCTGGCCTCCTCTTCTCTCAGTGTCTAACTTCCAATGCTGTATAGACTGTTCTCCATATCAAATTCTTCACCAATTTCTTCACACTCAGTTCACTTCTCCAGCCAATATTCTCTGCCATGGGTTCAATACAACATTTCACGGTTGAAGTGCCCTGCATTACTAGTTATTTATTACAAATTGAAGAGTGGTACAAATTCTAGTTGAGTTGTTAATTTCTTGATGCGGTTGAATTGCGTTTCAGCAGCAAGCATTTCATTGACATTCAAGAGATATACAAAGAAGCAGATCGCAAATAGAATACAAATTACCCATTGGACTTCGCAGTTTGAATTCTCGAATAATATCTTATGTTTTGAAGTAATTTCAGGTCTCTAATGATGTTTTGGGGTTCTGATGACAGTTACAAATGACCACTGAACCCTACAATTCGATTATTGGTTTGCAACTACTCCCTTGAGCCTTTAATTACATCTGATGACACTTCACAGTGTTATGTTTCAATGCTGTGCATGGATATGTGTATTAGAGGAAGACAGCTACACAAAGCCATAATTAACTTAAATCTATCTTCATGGATCAACAGAAATTAAGCCGTAGTTATTACAACTATAAAGTAACGGTCATTATAGTCTCATTGCCAACACAGAAAAATGAACTTCATTCTTCCCAATGATGACCGACACTAAAATTAATTCTCTTCTGTTGTTCCAGTGTGTCATGACAATACTGTATCCAGATGTGCTGCAGATAAGCATTCAGGGAAGGCATGCCTGTCAGCAAACTACCTTTTATTCAAAACGGCAAATACCAATTATGTACAGGACATCACTTCACACATGGTCTCTAATGACAACAGTCTCCCAATAGTTATGAAATGTTACATCATGTGCCCTGAAGAATTAAAACTATCTTATTTACGTGTTTGCATTAACATTTTATTAACCCTTTACACTACATCTCTTGCGGGTCTCCAATTCGATTCGTGACGTTATTTACATCTCCTTATCCTACATCTCCAACCACAAAATTAACTACAGAGGAGAGAGGCCATTCATCATAGAATACCCAAAAAGCAGATGCCTGCTTTTATGAAGACACATAATAAGGATTCTATGCTCTCCGTTGTACAGGTTGCCAGGAATTAATTTGAAAGATATGTTTTGGTTGGGTCATTCAGTCCCATTCAATTAGAAAATTTGAGTATCTTAACGGAGGCTAGTGTAGAGTGAGCAATGTCGTGACACTAGCATCACAAGGCTAATTAATTTTGAACAGCGAGTGCTGGAGAAACTCAGCAGATCTGGCAGCATCTGGAGAGAGAAACAGAGTTGGTATTTCCAGTTCAGTATGACTGTTCTTCAGAAAATAAAAAGAGGCTAGAATTTTATTTTAATACCATTGACAGAGGATAAGGAGTGAATGGAACAGATGGTGAGGGTGCCCAGAGCAAAAGACATACGGAGTGTGAATGGTGGTAAAGGAGAGATAGAGATGCAAAATGGGTGTTAATGATAGATGTGAAAAGGAGAAAATAGTTCCCCTCTGCTGACAGCAAAGTCAATAAGGCATAAATAAGAGAAGCTGTAATCAACATGGATTACAGAAATCATGCTCTGAAGTTGTTAAACTCAATGTTGAGCCCAGAAGTTTCTTTTTTATGATTGTCACATGTACCTAGGTACAGTTAAAAGTTTTGTTGTGTGTGCAATACAGGCAGATCATACTACACAAAGTACATTAGGGTAATAGAACAGATCAAGGAATATAATGTTACGACTACAAAGAAGGTACACAAAAGAGCGAGATCAACATTTAAATTTAAGATTTGAGAGCGTGCCAAAATGGGAAATGAGCTGTAATTCCTCCAGCTTACTTTATGCTTTGGAACACTGTTCAGCTCCAGGATAGAAATGTCAGCATGGGAGCGAGGTGATTTATTAAAACAACGAGCGACTGGAAGGTTAGAAAGAGTGGAAATGTTCCTTAAAGCAATCACCCAGAAAGTACTTGATCTCACCAATGTAATGGAGACTGTATTGTGAGCAGTGAGTACAACAGACAAATTGAAAGAGGTATAAATAAACGCTGCTTCACCTGGAAGGTGTGTTTTGGGCCTCGGTTGGTGAGGATGTGAAAGGGCAAATGTCACACCTTCTGTAATTGTATGGTAGAGTGCCATAAGAAGGTAGGTTTTCAGGAAGTGTTAGCCATGATGGAAGAGAGGAGCAGTAATGTCAAGGAGGGAACAGTTTCTGCAGGGTGCTGGAAGTGGAGGGGTGGGGAAGATAGAGGTAGTATCATCCTGGAGGTGGCAGAAGCAATGGAGGATAATCCTTTGAATGTGTAGACTGATGGTGTGGAAAGTGAGGACAATTGAAGGAGGGGGAGGGAGTGAGGGCAGACGTGCAGGAGATGGGTTGGACATAGGTGAGGCCCTGTCCAGCACAGTGGATAGGTCAGAAGGCTGGGGGTAGGGGTGGTCCCCTGATTGAGGAAAATTGAGGTCATGTTGAAGGCACCCCAGTGGAAAGTAGCATCATCAGAACACATGCGGCAGAAATGGAGAAACTGGGAGAATGGAACAGAAAACTTGCAGGAAGTAGAGTGTGAGGAGATTTAGCGAAGGTAACCAAGGTTCAAACTACAAATTGGATTAGTAGTGGACGTTGGTGGACAGCTTATTCCCAGTAATGGGAACAGTGAAGTCAAGAAAGGGAAGGGAGAAGTAAGAGATGGACCAGGTGAGGGTGATAGAAAGATAGAAACTGGAAGCAAAACTGAGGATGTTTTCTAGTCCTGGACAACAGCAGGAAGCCACACGGATGGAATATTGAAAAAAAAAGAGCTGTTCATGAAGGTCATGAGTAGGACTGGAACCAGGAATGTTCCATATAGCCACAGAGAGTCAGGCACAGCTGGGACCCATGCGGGTACCAGTAGCCACACCTTTGCCTTGGAGAAAGTGAGACAGTTGGAGGAAAGTTTGTTCAAAGGGGAAAACATGTTTAGTGAAGTGAAGGAGGGTGGTTGGTGAATGGGGACTGTTTAAGTCTCTTTTCAAGGAAGAAGTGGAGAACCTTCAGACCATCCGGATAGGGGATGGACGTGTAGATGGATTGTCCATCATTGTTTTTATTCGAGTGTTTCATTTCTATCAAGTTTGTTTCTTGGTGCTATCTGACCGGGACTGAAACTTCCCACTTGAGCAGCCTGGTGCCTTATTCCTCAGGAATACATGGCGATGGTTGCTCAGGATTGGTTCACTTACTGGTCCAAAGGAGCAGCAGGGAGGCAGACTGACTGAATTGCAGTTTTCTACAACAAGCTCCTAGGTTAAAAGAATTCACATTTTAAAGGTGCATTCCTTGCAGAGCAGGCTGTGTAATTATGGAGTTGGTGCAGTGCACTAAACACTGTCCTTGAAGTTTGAAGATCTCAGTTTCAAGTGAATCCAGGAGATGAGGATGAAACTCTCTTTGCCAGCTGTAAAGTTCTGTGGGAACTGAGCTGCAAACAATCTCAAAACTGCACAACTCTTTTTGAAGGCAATCAAAATTAATGGGTTTGTTTCACATTTCGCATAAGTATGTATCTGCAGATAGTGTTCAGTATACTTACATATTAGGTTTAGAGAGGGACCTTCAGATTTAAATAAATAATGATTAGAAGGCGTTTCCTTAAGTAGGCAATATCAATACATAATTGCACATCTATGTATCCTGGAGGAGTCCATTCAAACTATTAAAAGCACCATAACATAATAGTTGCTGAAAAGAAAGTATCTGTCATATGATGTTCCAATAATAGTCTAATTTATTTTCAAAACACTGGCCCCCTCCCTTCACCTTACGACTTGTTTATAGATTTACACCAATAATCCACCCTGCAAAAATAGCAGTCCCTCGTGCATAAGCTGAACAGTGGGTGCTGGTGGGTTTTCAAAGGCTATCACAGATAAACATGATCCTGCACACACACACAGACATTCATACAGATACACTCTCACACACACACTCACTCACACACACTCTCACATGTACACTCACTCATACATTCTCATGCACATAGTCAGACATATACAGTCAACCACTCAGTCTCTCACACTCTATCTCTCTCACACACACACACACACAAAGAGTCACTCATACGCAAACTTGCACATACTCACCTACAGTCACACTCTCACATACACAGTCACACACACGTGTGCACAGGTATCTGCATGGAAGACAAGCGCTGGAAACCAAGGTGAAAACTGAAAGAAATGCAGATGCTGTAAAACAGAAACTAAAACAGAAACTGCTGGAAAAGGTGGTCTGGCGGTATCTGTGGAGAGAAATCAGAGTTAACATTTCATCAACGTTCTGAGGAAGGGTCACTTGACCCAAAACATTAACTCCGATATCTCTCCACGGATGCTGTCAGGCCTGCTGACATTTTCCAGCAATTTCTGCATTTGTTTCTGTATGCCAGGATATTTTCCTTCAGCCAATTTAGGGGTTCTTTGGCCAATTTGCTAATCCGACCAGAATTAGCTAGCACAGGATAAAACAGGCAGAGACTTTAAAATCGAATTATCAGGGAAGAACTAAATATGATGCATTATTGTGTCATCTACAGCCTCTTCTATTTAAAAACACACATGGTCCTAGCTGATATCAAACACAATCAACTAATAGTTCAATAAATTAGTTCCTGTTGCTGTGCCTCCAATGGTGTAGAAAGCTCATTTTCAGGTAATATTCCATGCCATGTCAGCCGTGAGTCCGCTGGTAGCATGTTTGCCCCTCAATCAGGAGATTGTAGATTTAAATCCGTCTCTAGAGAACTGAGTGCAAAATCTAGGTTGACGCTTCAGTGCAAAAATGAATAGTAAGAGATTTGAGTCTTAGAATGATACTTGATGCCACATTAAAGATGCAATTATTTTAAAAGGTTAACACTACAGCCCTGTTTTCATTAGATTTTCATTAGACTCATTTCATTGAGGAAGGCAAACTGTCTATCCACAGAGTGTGTGCTAGAAGTGCCTCAAACAATAACAAAACAGAGATGACATCACACTCGTACAACAGCAAAAACTTCATAAGACAACATTTAACACAGGAAACACCCCCTGACATTCAATGGCATTAGCATCTCTGAATTGCTCACTTTCAACACCCTGAGGGCTACCATTGACCAGAAACTGAGCTAGACTGGCCATATAAATACTGTGGCTATAGGGGCAAGTCCAATACTTGGAATACTGCAGCAAGTAGCTCACCTCCTGTGTGAGTGAACAATTATCTGTTCCAGCCTTCCACTAGCTGTTGCCACTTTGTACACCATCATTTTTGATTAGATACGCTCCTCAACTGTCTTTGTTAATCAGGGTGGTTCATCCTTCCCATGAAATCCTTCTTTCTGATGGTTTTTTTTTGCTGAGCTTTATGCAATATCTTCTTAAATTTCTGCCACTTGCTATGTCACTGACTTGCCCCTTAGTCTATTTTCCCAGGCCACTTTAGACAACTCTTTCTTCATAACTCTGTAACTGTCTGTATTTATGGTTTGAGACCCAAATTGCTCTCCCACAAACTGAATTTGAAAGTCTACTATGTTGCGATCATGATCCTTAACTATGAGATCTTTTGTTCATTTTTTTTAATCTCATTATACATTGCTGGATTGAAAATAGCCTGTTCATAATTAAGTTCTACAACCTATTTCCCTAAGAAGCAATCCTTGATGCACTGTAGAAACCCGTCTTCCTTTTCACCTTGCCCATCTGATTTGTTCAGTCAATATGCAAATTAAAATCATTAATGGAAACTGTAGTGGCCTTCTGACATGACTCTACCATTTGCCGAATTGTATATTGGTATACAGTGAGGAAACTCTTTGCTGGCCTATAGATAACTTCCACCTGTGACTTCTTCCCTCGCCATTCCTCATTTCCTCCAAACTGATTCCATATCAGGATCTATTGCACCTATACTGCTACTCACTATCGTACTGATACCTTCCTTTGTGAGCAAAGCTAGCCATCCTCCTTTTCCTCTCAGGCTAGTCTTCTGAAACATTGAACACCCTTGAATATGGAGCTCCTAGTTCTGGTCACCCTGCCACCACAATTCTGTAAGAGTTATCAAGTCAGATTCATTTATTTGTATTTGGGCTAACAACACACCTACCTTGTTATAAATGGTACATGCATTCAGATCAAAAGCCTTAAGCTTTGACTTTTTAATGATTATTGTTCTCTGGTTCTAATTTCTGCTGCCCCCTTTCATGTAAACGTTCTATCACTTCCTGTCACACTTTGATTAATGTTCACTTTTTCACAATCTTGCATCTCTACTCTCTCCCTTCACTTTGACTTTTTAAACTCTTATTTAATTGAAACATGCCCACTAATTAGTTTAAAGCCTAATCTACAACACTAGCTTATATGATGTGCTAGGACACTGGTCTCAGCATAGTAGAAATGAGAACAGCTTTCTCTTTCCTCAATGTTGCTGCCAGTGCCCCATAAATTGGAATCCATTTCACCCTTTGAGCCACACATTTACCTCTTTAATGTATTTTTTCCTTCACCAATCTGCATGTAAGTGGGTAGTAACCTAGAGGTGTAACTAGTCAGACTAGTAATCCAGAACCTTTGTTGTTCTACTTTTTAATTTTGCCCTGAAATGCATATAATCCATGCCGATAAAGTTTCCTAAACTGAACTAGTCCCATTTGCCTGCATTTGTTCCATATCCATCTAAACCATTCTTGTTCATGTACCAATGTATTTTATACATTGTAATTGTACCCATCTGTGCCACTTCTTCTGGCAGCTCATTCCATACATGCACCAACCTCTGTGTAAAAAATTGTCACTCAGGTCCCTTTTAAATCTCTCCCCTCTCGCCTTGACCCTATTCCCTCTAGTTTTGGGTTCCCCTACTGTCGGAAAACGGCCTTGGCTATTACCTTATCTATGCCTCTTACGATTTTATAAACCTCTATAAGGTCATCCCTCAGCCTCTGATGCTCCAGGGAAAAGGGCCTCAGAACATCCAACCTCTCCTTATAACTCAAGCCATCCAGTCCTGGCAACATTCAAGTAAATATTTTCTTTCACCTTTCTAGTTTAATAACATCCTTCCTATTGCAGGGCAACAAGAATTGTATGCAGTATTCTAAAAGTGGCCTCACCAATCTCCTATACAGCCACAGCATAATGTCCCAACTCCTACACTCAGTGGTCTGACCAATGAAGGCAAGTGTGCCAAATGCTTTCTTCACCAGCCTGTCTACCTGTGATGCCACTTTCAAGGAATTATGAGCCTACATCCCTCGGTCCTTCTGTTCAACAACACTCCCCAGGGCCCAACTGTTAACCGTCTAAGTCCTGCCCTGGTTTGCTTTATCAAAATGTTACCCCTCATATGTATCTAAATTAAACTCCTTCTGCCACTTCTCAACCCATTGGCCTATCTGATGAAAATCTCATTGTACTCTTAGATAAACTTCTTCACAGTCCACTACACCACCAATTCTGTTAGCCATTGTCACATTACATGGTCTTTAAATATCCTTGAAGTTCTACTGGTACAGTGCAGGCACTGCTTGTCTCAATGGCATTATGGTGCACTCCCAAGAAACTGAAAGAGACAGGAAGATCTCAAAACAAAACTTGAATAATTGTCTGATGAATGGTTTGAAGGTAGCCATCTTGTAAATATCAGGTAGCCAACACTGACTGTCCACAGGTACATATGGGCAATTGGTTGGGGTGATGAAGGATACTCCCTGCTCTTAGATCTGCATCCTAGAAAGGAGATTATCTCCAAAGGGAGGATGTGGGTGGACTGAAGAAAGGTGGAAATGGAGGGGCAAATGATTCAAAATACAAAGGTTAGCTAGGGCTGCGGACCCTGCTGCTAATATAGCAATGCAGTGCAAAGCCACTCTAATGCAATACTTATCAGGCCAAAGGTTTTGGATATATTGCTGTTACTGGGAGACAGAATTCTAAGTTTAATGAGTTTACCTATACCTCTCAGGTAAGGGCAAATGCAATTCCAGTAGTTCTAACATGTGAGATGCAAAATTCATCGGCAAGACGTTCAAAAAAGGTCATGCTTAACAGTTTAAAGTAAAATGGAAGCAGACCAATTCCCTCAAAGATGGCTGGTTCTTCCTGAGGATATAATTTTTACCTACGACTAGGGGAGGGTGTAAATTATTTGGCGTGCTAGGAAACACTCTACCACATGTAAGCTCTTTGCAGTTCTGCTCCATTTCACATCCCACCCTTGCCCTCAATTGGATATTTGTTTAGATTCCTGATAGTCCTGGACCTTAAATACAAGTCGGAAATTCCAGAAATGAATGTTTCCGTCTGGAGGGTACAGCTTCAAATGAGAGCGGGATTGAAGGGGTGGTAGGGGTTGATCCTGGGAGTGGAGGATGTGACCAGGACATTTGGGGGAGTAGAGGGAACATTATTGGAGGTTAGCAACCATGGTGACACACAAAAAAGCTGAAGTTTTTGTGACATCTGTAATTGCTCTGACTGAGGTTAAAGGGAAACTGGACACACTCCAATGCTTACACTAAACACGAAGCTGATTGCGGTAAACAAATAGGATTTGCAGGTTGTAAATGTACTCCATCTGTTAGCAGCCACCACCCACTTCGCTTTCAGTAGCACTGGCCAGGTCTCTCAGGATCAGAGATGTGAATACTTGCTGAAGGGGTCAGTCAGCACAGGGCTGAAGGTGTTATACTTAAATGCATACAGTAGACACAACAGGACATATGAGCCTGTTGTGCAGACTGAAACTGGCATGATGTTGTGGGCACCACAGATATTGGCTGCAAGGGAATCAGTGTTGAGAACTAAATATCCAAGGATATGCGCCCTATCAAAAGGACAGGCAGACCTCAGAGGGGAGCAGGGTCACCTTGTTGGTAAGAAATGAAATTGAATCGAAAGCAATATACCATCAGAAGGTGTAGAAACTGTGGGGGTAGAGTTGAAGAACTGCAAAGGGAAAAAATACCCTGATGGGAGTTATGTACAAGCCTTCTAGCAGTAGTCAGGATGTGGAGATGAAAATAAATCAGGCGATAGAAAAGGCATGTAAGAAAGGCACTTTACAATAATCCTAGGGGTCTTCAATATGCAGGTGGACTGGAAAAAAATCAGGTTGGTGGCAGATCCCAAACAAAAGGAATCCACAGAGTGTCTATGAATTGAACAGAATTTGGTTTGTTGTCATGTGTACTTATGTGAGTACAGTGAAAAGTTTACAAGTTGCCACTTAGAATCACAGAATCCCTACGGTGTGGAAACAGCCCCTTCAGCCCAACAAGTCCACACTGACCCTCAGAGCATCCCACCCAGACCCATCCCCCTATAACCCACCTAATCTACACATTCCGGAACACTACGGGCAATTTAGCATGGCCAATCCACCTAGCCTGCACATCTTTGGACTGTGGGAGGAAACCAGAGCACCCGGAGGTAACCCACGTAGACACAGGAAGAATGTGCAAACTCCGCACAGACAGTCGCCCGAGGGTGGAATCAAACCTGAGCCCCTGGCACTGTGAGGCAGCAGTGCTAACCACTGAGCTACTTGTGGCTCCTTCTTAGGTACAAAGCAGAAAAATAAGGAAAACAAAGTTAATAAGTTAAACTTGATAGTCCTTCTTACTAAAAAGTGGAAAACAAAGAAACACACTTAGAAAATCAACCGCACAGTTCATAAGCTGCTGGCCATGCTGGGCGCGCACTCATCCCCCGCCCCAGAACTGCCCACACTCACCGCCACCCTGGGAAGCCTGCTCCATATGTTCCACCTGTTTGGAAGTCTTTGTGGTAGAGCCCACTAGAGAACAGGCAATTCTGGATTTGGTGATGTGTAATGAGGCAGACTTGAGCCCAGAGCTGAAGGTGAAGGAACCCCTGTGGGGTAGTAGCCACAATATGGTAGAATTTACCGTGCAGTTTGGGACGGAGAAGCTGCAAGCTGATGTAATGGTATTATAATTGAGTAAAGGTAACCACAAAGACACAATGTTATAGAGTCAAAGAGTCATACAGCATGGAAATAGACCCTTCAGTCCAACTCGTACTTGCTGAGCAGGTTTGCTGAACTGAACTAGTCCCATTTGCCTGCATTTGACCCAAATGTCTCCAAACCCTTCTTATCCATGTACCTGTCCAAAAGCCTATAAAATATTGTAATTTTATCAGCCTCTACTCCTTCCTCTGGTGGGTTGTTTCATATATGTGTCATCCATTGTAGAAAAGTTACCCCTCAGGTCCCTTTTAAATTTTTCACTCACCTTCAACCCTCTAGTTTTGGACTCCTCTACCTGGGGAAAGGATCCTGATTATTCACCTTATCTGTGCCCCTCATGATTTTATAAACCTCTATAAGGTCACCCATCCACCTCCAACACTTCAGGGAAAAAAGTCGCAGCCTAGTTGACTAAAAGGAGACCCTCACCAGGAAGATGATGGAGCAGCAATGGCAGGAGAGTTTCTGAGGGTAATTCAGGAGGCACAGCAGAAATTTATCCCAAGGAAGAAGAAACATGCTAAGGGGAGGATGACGCAACCAAGGCTGATAAGGGGAGTCAGGGACAGCATAAGAGCAAATGAAAAAGCATACAATGTGATGATGATTACTGGGAAGCCAGAGGATTGGGAAGCATTTAAAAACTAACAGAGGACAACTTAAAAAAGATTAAAGGGGGAGAAGATGAAATATAAGAGTAAGTTAGCTAGCAATATAAAATAAGATTGCAATAACTTTTTTAGATATATAAAAGGTAAGAGAAAAGAAGGAGTGGACATTGGGCCCCTGGAAAGTGAAGCTGGAGTAGTAAAGGGGAACAAAGAAATGGCAGAGGAACTGACTAAGTACTTTTCATCAGTCTTCACTGTGGAAGACATCAATAGCATACCAGAACTTCAAGAGAGTTGGGGGCAGAGGTGACTGTAGTTGCTATCACTGAGGAAAAGGTGCTGGGGAAGATCTGAAGATGGATAAATTACCTGGACTTCTGGATTATACTGCAGGATTCTAAAGGAGATAGCTAAGGAGATTGTGGAGGCATTGGTTGTAATTTTTCAGAAATCACTGGAGTCAGGGAAGGTCCCAGAAGACTGGGAAATGGCTAATGTAACACCTTTGTTTAAGAAGGGAGAGAGGCAGAATAAGGGAAATTATAGGTCACTTAGCTTGAACTTGGCTGTTGGTAAGATCTTAGAGTATTATTAAGGATGAGATTGTGAAGTAATTGGAAGTGCATGGTTAAAAAAAGGGCTGAGTCAGCACAGTTTCATCAAGGGAAGGTCATGCCTGACAAATCTGTTAGAATTCTTTGAGGAGATAACAGGCAAGTTAGACAAAGGAGAGCAGTGGACATGACCTATTTGGATTTCCAGAAGACCTTTGATGACATGTCGGACAGAAGGCTGCTAAATAAGATAAGATATGTTAGGGGCATGGATAGAAGATTGGCTGACTGGCAGATGACAAACAGTGGGGATAAAGGGGTCTTTTCCAGGATGGCAGCCAATGTCTAGTAGAGTTCTGCAGGGATCAGTGTTGGGACCACAACTATTTACGTTATACATTAACAATCTGAATAAAGGAACTGAGGGCATTGTTGCTAAGTTTGCAGATGACACAAAGATAGGTGGAGGGAAAGATAATGTTGAGGAAGTGGGGAGGCTGCAGAAGGACTTGGACAGGCTAGGAGAGTGGGCAAAGAAGTGGCAGTTGGAATACAATATGGGAACACATGAGGTTCTGCACTTTGGTGGGAAGGGTAGAGGCACAGTCTATTTTCTAAATGGGGAAATGCTTCGGGAATCTGAACCACAAGAGAATTAGTAGTCCTAGCTCAGGATTCTCAGAAGGTTAAAGTGCAGGTTCAGTTGACAGTTAGGAAGCCAAAAGCAATGTTTGCATTCATTTGAATACAAAAGCAGGGATGTTCTGCTGAGGCTGTATTAGACACTGGTCAGAGCGTGGTTGGAATATTGCAAACAGTTTGAGGCCATGTAATTATTAAGGATGAATTATTAAACCTTATTAAGGAAGGATGTGCTGGTCTTGGAGGGGGTCCTGAGGAGGTGCACAGGAAAGATCCCAGGAATGAAGGGCTTGTCATATGACAAATGGTTGGGGACTCTAGATTTGTACAGAATGGAGTTTAGAAGGATGTGGGGGTTCTAATTTAAACTTACAGAATTCTGAGAGGCCTGGAGAGAGTGGATGTGGAGAAGATATTTCCACTGTAGGTGAGACTGGCACAGCCTCAAAGTAAAGGAGTGACCCTTTAGAACTGAGATGAGGAGGAATTTCTTCAGCCAGAGGGTGGTGAATCTGTGGAACTCATTGCTGCAGAAGGCTGTGGGGGCCAAGTCACAGAGTGTATTTGAGACAGAGATGATAGGCTCTTGATTAGCAAAGGGTCAAAGGTTACAGTGAGAAAGAAAGAATAGGGTTGAGAAACTTATCAGCCATGAATGAATCCAGAGCCGACTTGATGGACTGAATGGCCGAGTTCTGCTCCTATATCTTATGGTCTTATGAACATAAGGAACCTTTTTGGAATAGTCAATTCCAGCATTTTCGTTCAAGGTGCAGGCTGTATTGTGACTGTTCTCCAGGAGAATGGTGGAGTTATTGATGGCCACCATTCTTTCTTTTCAGCTTAATCACACTGATTCTGGCTAAGGAGTCTTCCAGGGAGTAGGTCAAATGTAACTCCTGACACTTCATAGAAAGGAATCTATTCGGATGCATCACATCTTGGCATGGTAATTGCTCTGCCAAGGACCATAAGAAATTACAGAGAGCTGTAAACACAGCCCAGTCCATCACGCAAGCCAGCCTTCCATCCATTGATTCCACCTACACTTCTCACTGCCTCAGGAAGGCAGCCAACATCAAAGACCCCTCCCACCCCGGTTACAATCTCTTCCAACCCTTTCTGTCAAGCAGTAGATACAAAAGCTTAAACACACGTACCAACAGGTTCAAGGACAGCTTCTTCCCCGCTGTTTTTAGACCTCTGAATGGACCTCTCAACTTTTAAATTTAATGTTGATCTTGCTCTTTGTGCGCCTTCTCTGCAGCCATAATGTTGTATTCCTTGCTCTGTTCTATTACCCTAATATACTTCATATGGTTCAACCTGCCCTGTACAAAACTTTTCACTGTACCTAGGTACATGCGACAATAACATATCAAATCAAATCAGTTACTGAGGCCTTTGCCCACTACGAATCTGAGATAATCAGGAAGAAAGTACTGCATTTTCTCAGCACCTTTCACATCTCATGTGCTTTGGAGATAATAAATTACTTTTGAAGTGTAGACACAGTCATAATGTAGGAATCCAGAATGCCAAATTATGCACAGCAAGCTCCCACAACCAGCAATGACATAAGCAACCAGATAATGTGTTTTGGGCATTAGTTGAGGCATAATTATTGGTCAAGACACCAACAGAATGCCCCTACTCTCCTCTGAATTGTGTTGTGGAATTGTGTATTTTCATCTGAGAAGGTAGGTCAAGCGGTTCTAATTTAACACCTCACCTGAAAGTCAGCGATTCCATAGTAGAAAAATACTGATCCCCATGGTTCGCTGTGATTTGATTTAATTCAAGCTGATAATGCTACTGCAATGGGTAAATGAGACATGACAATGTACAGCTCCTGCCTGCAGTGTTGCAACTCCTCCAGGCAAGTGCCACCTTTATGGGGCAGGAGGGTTGAGTCTGGATTGAGCTGCAATTTCCCAGGGGAAGTGATACTGGGCGGGGGTGGAGGGAAATTTGGATATAACAAACACAGAAGGAGAAAAGAAATTAGGAACAATGGTTCAAGAAAGGCTGACTGTCTTCCCAGGTGTGAATGGAGACAGCACAGAATATGTTGGGAATCACAACCAGCGCTGATACTATTCACATTTAATGTTCAGATATGTGCACTTTGCCAGGAAAGAGTCAAACAGAAACTGGAACCCCCAACTCATCGAGAAAGTTTGGAATCTGTATTATTGGTGAAAAATTGGGCTGGGAAGAAGCAGCAACCAGGTTTGGATGTGAGAATTGCTCGCCTTGACCAGCACCTGAAAAAATGAGATAAGAAAGTTGGAAGGATTTTGATAAGTTCTGTTTCTGCAATGGAACAATGCACACACAACATGCATTAAATAACTCCGCATGGACTACCGACCCAATTGTGAACAGTCAGTGTCTGTGTAATGAAAGTGCAAGCTGTCGACAGTTAAATAACTGCAACGAGCAATTAGTTGTTCATTACAAAGAATTACAGACAGTAACCTGAGCAAGTGCTAGTGTGGTGTCAAGGATTAATCCACTCCTGCCTGATTAATCTTCCCTCTCTCAACAAGTGAGAGGCATCCGACAGGCAAATATGATTTTAATATTTAATGGCCTGGTCTCATTGTAATGTTCTCTGTCAGTGCTGAAGTGATGAACATGGAAGGTATAATCAACAAGAGTTTTCCTCCTGAAGAGGTAGACAGCAGGTAAGTATAATACTCGAGCTGTAGCATGATTACAGATTCAACCTCTCAGTTTTGCTTGTTGTTGATTCAGTGAAATCCAAATTGGACTAATGATGTTGGTTCCTGATGTGATCTAATCAAATTAATAAGGCTTCCCGGTGGAATCTACACACAAGTGATTATCAGTCTGAGATGTATATTTATAGCCCATGGGCAAACTCCATTTTAAAAAGCCTATTACAGTTTCTATGTGAGTATTAGCCAAAGCTGTCAACATTGGGCTAATCCTAGGTGTGAGATGCTCAGTCACGAGCCTACTACACACGCAAAGCACACCCCTACACCCCTGTTCCTGGTTGAAAGTGCCAAGTGACACTCATCCTGTGGGTCCCACAGGATGGTGCCCTACAATTAAATTGGAGTTTTCTATGCTGCCACTGATTCGGTGGCTTCTGAGAAATTGATGCTATTCCAATAACTTAGCATTCATGCAATACCTCTGGGATGTCCCGAAGCCATCTGCAGCCAATTTGAAATGGTTTTAAGGGGAGTCACTGTTGCAATATAGGCAATGTGGCAACCAATTTGCAAACAGCAAGTTCCCACAAACAGCAATGTGATAATGATCAGGTAATCTGTGCTTTTTAGTGGTGTAGGCTGAGATATAAATATTGGCCAGGACACTGGGTAAAACTTGCTCGTCCTTCTTTGCAAGATGATTTTTGGGACCTTTATGTCCACCTTGAAAACCCGTTGATTTAAAATTTCACTGGAAAGCACTCCCACACTCGACTCCGTGCTCCATATTTTGGAATCAAGTCTGCAATCTCTGACTCAGAGAGCAAACTGACTGGCCCATGGCGGATACTGCAACATTAATTCTGACCAAATGGATGTCAGTGAGCAGGATCCCACATGTACGCTTGAACAAGTATGAGAGAAGCTTGGCCTTATTAAATATTATTATAGCTTGCTGTAGTTGTTAATTGAACATGCACACTAAAATGCATGGCAAAAACAAGGTTATTCTCAGCAATGCATGTCCATCAACTTCACAAGAATAAGATTTATTAAAGAAAATGTAAGAAAAGTGGGAAACAGATAAGAATATTCATATTTGCTATTATTCAGTTAAGATTAATATTGTGAGTGGATTTTCCTTTGTTCCCATACATTAGTGGATTAGGGACAGTCCAAACAAAAAGACATAGATGGGAGGTAAAGTGTGCAGTCTTCCTGTGTAGTCTCAGAGTAGGATTGCAGTATAAGACAAGGAGCAATAAAGTTCTCACTTCAATCAAGCACATTGTTAGCATTAGTAAGGGTCACACACACACACTTTCAACTCCAGAGTCAGAAGCAATGGAAACTCAAATTTAAAAAAATGCATTTGAGATTCTTTAATCACTAACCCCACCTCTCCATCTCTGGATTCTGAACAGACGACCTGAGTTACATTCAATCTGTGATGATCAGCCTGCGGCTTTAGTGAAGTGGCTTGATCTCATGGGAAACCAAATGACTAATTTTCCTTTTTCTAAAACAATACCTGTCAGAGCCTACAAGAGTTGCAGCTTGACGATTCCAACCCACTTAGAACTGATATCAAGACTGCTCTCAGTTTTGTGGCTGACTCAATGAGGTTATTGAATTTCAAACTCCTCAAGGTGATTATTTGATCTTTGGTGAACCTTTCCCTTTATCACACATTGGAAGTATGAAGTGTGATTGGAAATCCCTCCCTCAGGATTGTCAACTTTCATTGGCCGTATTCCTAGAGATTTCATCACTGGGCCTCTTGTTTCCAAGCACCCTGACCCCCCCAAGTTCCCATTCAACACATTCATCTTTGTGATGTCCCACCTGCCCAGTCAATTGGAGATGTGCAGACTTCAGTTATCCAAATGGGTGACTTTCAACTTGCAGTCTAACAACCATTTTATCTCCATCCCTAAAGTCCTCAAAGGTAATAAGTGATAAGTTCAAAAAAAAGGGAAAAGATGATCAAAGTTCTTTATTTTAATGCTCTAATGATTTTTATTTCTGGTTGATCTCAGTAATGGCCTGTAGACTCATTCTACATTCCTGGAGAGTCCAGGGTTGACAACTCGATCTCTCAAAGATCGGTGTTCCTATGCACCTTATCTTGCTTTCCTGAGGCCGGGTCCTTCTACATGTCGAACCTGAAATGAGGAGACTATCCAGACCATTGAAATTTCCTCAACAACAAATCTCAGAGTATATGCACGTTGAAATTTTAATTTTCGATAATTGTCGGCTGTTAGGTGATATTTCAGGCAATACCAATTAAAATTCTGCACAACCATTTGCATCTATATTATGTCTTCAAAATAAAACATCCCGAAGTACTATCAGGCAGCAAATCACAGAAGCAAATATTTAGACTAAAGTTTGGATGAAAAGATAAGGTTTAGGGATGTCTTGAGGGACCAGTAAGCAAACATGGAAAAGTTTAGAGAGGGAATTCAGAACTCACATCCGATACTGCTGAAAACCATCAATGCAAAGGACACCAGGGATTCATAAGAGGCTGGGAATAGACGAATGTAGAGATTTAAGATGGTTGTAGAGCTCTAGGAGACAAAGACATAGCCTTTGGGCAATTGGAACACAACGATAAAAAAATTTATATTCAAGGCTCTGACTGTTCAGGAAACAATGTAAGACTGTGAGCATAGGAGTGATTGGTGAACAAGAAGCAAGCACATCAGCAATGCTTTTCAGCGTGTGAGCAATCTTGTAACAGACATTTCATAGCCTATTATGTTGACAACCAGTCCGTACATCTCCAAGTTGGAGGACAAGATTCAGGATTCCTTAGCATGCATTCGTTCTAGGAAGTAGATGACTTGGTGTCATTTCATAACCAATGCAGCACCACAATTGACTAATCAGAGGGTGGGTGATTTCAAAAGTTGAGCTTTCCTCTCTTCTCCCAACCCTGTGATGAAATACCTCATTTCCATGTGCTCCTCTGTCCATTAAACTGGCTGTAGGGAAGTGAACACAGATGCGTGCAGGGAAGAAAATCTGAGAATATGAAGGTGTGTCTTCACAATTATGAACATGCTGACATCTGTTCATTTCAGTTTTCTTTTTCTTTTTCTTTAAGAAGTTTGCTAAATACAATTCAGAAAACTGCCTTTCTTGGCAATACTCAGCTTATCTGAGATGAAACTTAAAAACAATTGTGTTTAGAATGTGGTCATGCTGTCAACTTATTGCTCATTCCAACCTGCCCAGAAAAGATTGACACAGCAACAATGAAAAAAATGACAATATATGTTCAAGTGAGAGAGATAGTAGGAACTGCAGATGCTGGAGAATCTGAGCTAACAGGGTGTAGAGCTGGATGAACACAGCAGGCCAAGCAGCATCAGAGGAGCAGGAAAGCTGACGTTTCGAGCCTAGACCCTTCTTCAG
>NC_063363.1:28362066-28428919 GCF_021869965.1 Rhincodon typus | reverse complement strand
CTGAAGAAGGGTCTAGGCTCGAAACGTCAGCTTTCCTGCTCCTCTGATGCTGCTTGGCCTGCTGTGTTCATCCAGCTCTACACCTTGTTATCTCTATATATGTTCAAGTGTTGTGTTATTTGGAGGGCAGCTTGGGTATACTGGTGTTCCCACAACAGTGCCACGCTGAGATCACAGGGGACGGAAGTAACCAGGTTAGCAGCATTGAATGATTGCAGTTTTGTCTTTGAGGCAGCACTTCATGGGTCCAAACCTACTCCAACAATTTAAGCACCTAATCAATGTTGAGAGTATTTAAGGTGTTCAGTGTGCTGGGTGATTCTGCCTTTGCAATGAGGCATTAAGCCAAGTTTACCGTCTCAGGTGAAAATGAAACCATAAAAATTCTCCTGACGTCCTAGCCAATAGTTATCAAGCATCAAACATAATTAAAAACGCGATCTGTCATTTATCCCATTTCTGTTAATGGGGCCTTTGCTGTGTACATAAGTGGTGACACTTCAAGTTATACTTATTCAGCTACAAGTCAGTTATTTTGGGGTTGTAAAAAGTACTACATGATAATGAAATTTCAGTATTTCTTAGTGTTTTACTAATTTCTCTAAACTGTACCTATGATATCCCCAGTACACTGGTGATAGATCATGTAGATATCATTGATTAAATGAACTGCTCTGTTTGGATGGTGTCAAAATTTGCAGTCATGCCCATCCATTTGGCTGATTACAGCCTTGTATATAATGGAGGTGTTTTGATAGAATAGGTGATGTGCCACTTCCTGGATTGTATGCAGCATCTGCCCTACGCTAAGGGTTCATTTGCTTGATGCAGTTAAACATCTGGACAAAAGTAGCCCCAGTGATATTGCTGGGAATGGTATGGAGGGGGCTCACAGTGCAGCAATGCCATTGAAACTTAAGGGAGATGTCTGCACTGAATCTGGGTTGGCACTTACACAACGGTTATGTTACCTGCTCATCAGCAGCACAAACCTGGCTTTTGAGCAGGTCTTACTGTCAGCTTGTTTGATCTGCTTTATCATTGGATGAGTGTTGAATGGTAATGTTGAATCCTCAGCAAACACCTTCACACCTGACTTTTTGGCTGGAAGGTAATTGGTGCAGCAGCTGAAGATAACTGGGACAAATGGTCTTCTCTGAAGAATTCACACAGCAAGCTTAGGTGGTATGACGGTTGGCGTTCAATACGCACAACCATCTTGCATTGTATCAGATGCAACTCTAGCCACTGGAGAGCTTCCTTTCTGAACACCATTTTTATTGAAGCTCCTTGGCATTCAATCAAATGGCTGACTTGGAATCAACATTCTCATTTTCTCTGGCATCAGTCATTCTGGTAGAGCTTAAGCTGAGCATCTGTGAAATCAGTGAGTGGGTGTTGTTTGCTAGACTCCATAACTCTACTGAATATGCATGAATTATTCAAACTGACACTGTCCATATTACTTGCTTTATCTCCACTGGTGTTAAAGGGGGAGGCAATGGCCCAGTGGTATTATCGCTGGAGTGTTAATCCAGAAACCCAGATAATGTCCTGGGGACCCAGGTTTGAATCCCGCAGATGGTGGAATTTGAATTCAATAAATAACTGGAATTAAGAATCTAATGACAACCGTGAACCCATTGTCAATTGTCGGAAAAACCCAGATGGTTCACTAATGTCCTTCAGGGAAGGAAACTGCCATCCTTATCTGGTCTGGCCTATATGTGACTCCAGACCCACAGCAATGTGGTTGACTTTTAACTGCGCTCTGGGCAATTATGGATGGGCAATAAATGCTGCCGAGCCAGCGATGCCCTCATCCCATGAATGAATTAAAAAGAAGCTGCCCACACTGTTAAGCTCAATAAACTGAAATAATTGATTGTCATTCTGTTTAAATAAGATAGAGGACCAAATGGAGGGAAATAAATTACCAACTTGCACACTCTTTTAAGGTTTGATTTTTAATATCATTCCTTTTGGATAAGTTCCCTTCTTAACAACCAATCAGCACTTTACATAAGTAGACAAGGTAAGTGAGATAGAGGGGTGCAGATTTTGAAATGAATGTCTTTAGCTGCACTGTATTTGTCACAAACTGGTTGATTATTTTGTTTGCACATTGTTGGACTAAGATGCCTGAAGCCATCAATCCAACTCTATACGCATCCAATAAAAATTATCTTAATCAAATCTTATAGTCAGAACACTAGGTTGAAGGTCACCTCTGCTGCTCGTCACATGCAATATGTCGACCATATGTTCTGCAGATTTTCAATTGAGAGTGCACTAATCAAAAATATATTAGGCTAACTCCCGATTAGGTATTACAATTACCCATAATACCCTCTGGTTATTGGCAGATTATAGCAGTGACCCCTGACTGCTGAGAAATCCCCAGTGTCCTGCTCTTGCCGACAACTATAAAGTCCCAACAACCACGTTGATCCCATCAGTGAATCATCCAATCAGCATAAATTTTAAACATTTAGGGTTCAGCAGATCAGGTGAATACTGAAGTCGAGGACACAGTCTGTGTTTTTGCTGGCTGTGTGTTTATTTTCAGACTTCCAACCGTTGTCACAAGCCAGCTGTAGTTTAGAAGTCACGTAAGGAGTCTGAAAAAAAGCAGCTCCCAATGCTACACTGAGGCCCTAAGGCAGGCAGGCGTGAGGCAGTTTGAAAGAAAGGTCACTCTATGTGTGAATATTAGGCATGGATCAATATGTGCCTTTGTCCCAGCAACAGGGCTTTATTAGCGGGGACACAGTGGCAGATGGCCCCTCAGCCCCCCTGGGACCTGGCATGCTTTACATTACAAGATAGAAGCGAAGCTTCAGCCATTTCCCCGGCCCAACTCCACCCCCCTTCCAGCTACCCTTACACCCTCACCACTCCTCCCCCACCCCCTAGGGTATGGAACACTTAATTAACAGGACAGGCATCAATAAAAGCTCAAACAAACAGTGGCATTCCAACAGAGTGCAACAAACAGAATTGGAGGCATCGCACAGCATATCCAAACAAAAGGCACACGCTGCATTTGAGCCTTTACATCTGTCCATTACCTTCCACCCAACACTGCAGACTCACTCACTCCTTGTACTGAACCAAACCCCCATCACCCCCAGCCTTCCATAGACTTCAAAGGCATTATCAATAATGAGGATCAAATCTATGAAGACTGGGACTGAGTTGAGAGAACACCTCAGGCTGCCCGAGGGCTTTGCACTGAAATGCAGCCTGTAGATCCAGAGTCACAAATCTCTTCGGAACAAGGGCTTACATTCTGCATGGCACTGTCTACTTCTGGTGTCTTCATTCTCTCCTGTTCAATAAATAACCCAGCAACTACAATATTTTACACCGCAAAAACATCAGGGGAAATTATCTGCTGCACAATTTCCTGTGTACTTATACATCTAACACAGGGGTCACTGATAGTTTAGTAGATAATTGAAAAAGCAGAGAGTAAATTGAATTGCATGCAAGGTAGAGAATACAAGATTCCCTTTGTTTTTAGTTGTACAAAAGAACAAAAACTCACTTACAATTTAACTCTGATATTAGAAAACTTCTTCCATTTAATGAAAAAGCCAAAAAAATCACTTAACAAATAAAAGTAGCTCAGATTATTAACAGACAGGAATATAACTAGTGTGAATGAAAGCTAGTTTAAGGATGTTCTACATTTTTAAACAACAGTTGATTTTGTTTAAAAAGTTTACTGACTCAGGCTCTGGATGTCCGAGCTATGCCTGCCACTTTGGAGGATATGTGGAACAATCCCTTTCCCACAGCTACACTAGCACTATACCCCACCTCTTCCTCCATTACATTAATACTGTATCGACGCTGCCTCAAGCTCCCATGTGCATCAACTTTACTAACACCTTTCACCCCAACCCCAAATTCACCTGGACCATCACCCATACCTCCTTCCCCTTCCTGGGCCTCTCCGTCTCCATCTCTGGTAAACCGCCTCAACACCAACATCTATTTCAAGCCCACCGACTCCCACAGCTACCTAGACTACACCTCCTCTCACCCACATTCTGGAAGAATGTGATCCCTTACTCCCAATTCCTCCACCTCGGCCGCGTCTGCCCCCAAGATGGAGCATTTCATTCCCGGACATCCCAGATGTCTTCCTACTTCAAGGACCGCAATTTCCCCCCTCCAGTGATCAAAAATGCCCTCAACCACCGCGTCTGCTCCCAAGATGGAGCGTTTCATTCCCAGACATCCCAGGTGTCTTCCTATTTCAAGGACCGCAATATCCCCCCTCCAGTGATCAAAAATGCCCTCTCTTGCATTTCCCACATTTCTGCCCTCAAACCCCCTCCCCACAACAAAAACAAAGACAGAATCTCCCTGGTCCTCACATACCACCCCACCAACTTCTGCATCCAGCATATTATCTCTGCCATTTCTGCCACCTACAATCCCATGAACAAAGTTATATTTCCCTCCCCACCACTATCTGCCTTTCATAGGGACCGCTCTCTCCGCGACTCCCTCGTCCACTCGACACTCCCCACCAACCCCACCACACCCGGCACCTTTCCCTGCAACCGCAGGAAGTGCTACACCTGCCCCTACACCTCCCCCCTCACCTCCATTCAAGGCCCAAAGCAAACCTTTCATATCCGACCTGTATATCCTCCAACTTAGTATACTGTATCCGTTGCTCCCGATGTGGCCTCCTCTGCATCGGTGAGACCAAGCATAGACTCGGGGACCGTTTTGTAGAGCATCTGCGCTCTGTCCACGACAAACGACAACACCTTCCGGTCGCCAACCATTTTAACTCCCCCTCCCACTCCCTGGGTGACATGTCCATCCTGGGCCTCCTCAAGTGTTACAATGACACCACATACAAACTGGAGGAACAACACCTCATATTCCGCCTCGGGAGCCTACACCCCAATGGCCTTAACATAGAATTTACCAGTTTTAAAATTTCCCCATCCGCAGCCCTATCCCATGTCCAAACATCGCTCTCATCCCCGCCTCCATGACCTGACACAACTGTCCACCTTCTTCCCCACCTATCTGCACTACCTTTCCCGTAGACCAATCCTACTACCTCCTATCTGCATCCAACCTATCCCCAGCCCCACCCATCCTCCCTCTCGCCTTGTTGACCTGACACAACCTGACCATCTTCTCTCCCACCTATCCACCCCATCCATCCTACTGACCAATCCCACACTCCCTACCTGCATTCACCTATTTGCATCCCATCAACCTATTCCCCGGACCCACCCCACCTCTGTTTATATCCCAGCTTCCCTTCCCCCTTCCCCATTTCTGAAGAAGGGTCCCAACCCGAAATGTCAACTTTCCTGCTCCTCTGGTGCTGCCTGGCCTGCTGTGTTCCTCCAGCTCCACACTGTGTTGTCTTTGTTACTGACATAGGGTATGCTTTCCTAAACCACAATTGAAGTGAGAGAGCATACTTCCAATAAGATAAACATAACCTACTAGCTGCAAAATCATGAAAAGTAGTATGGAAGACACCTTTTTCAATTTTTGCAGAATCCAGGGCAATTATATGTTTTTAATGTGCATTGATTGTTTCATGTCTTCAAGAGTAGTCCCTAGAGACTGAGGATAGTTTTAATTCCAATCTGAAGATTTTGGTCTTGAGGTGACTAAGCAGTCCACTGGAGGACACACCCATCTGCCACAGGTGGGGCAGATGGTGCCTGAGGAAGTGGGTGGATGAGGACGCTTGGGTTTACACATGCTCCTTCCACTGTTTGCACTTGGCCCCCACTTGGGCCTGATAGAGATGCTCAAGATTGTTGGCACCTTTGTGGAAGGTCATGGACAGATTCACACAAGTCAATGGAAACTTTGAGATCATCCTTGAGCGAGATCTCTGCCCTCCTGGTAACCACTTGCCATAACAGAACATGGATTACAGAACTTGTTCTGAATGTCCTGTGTCAGCGATAATGTGACCCAGCCAATGTTGACAGTAACCAGTGCCTCGATGCTGGGATGTTCAGTCAATATCTGTTCCAAAAACTCCTATTGTTGTAAACGGGCAATGAGCAAGAGACAAAGGGACAAGTAAATGGAGCGTGGAAAGACATGGACTTACTGGAACCTTCTGGAATAGGTGGGCAAAACTGGCTAGGACAGAAGTCACTGAGTGCTCATTCCATGAAGAGAAATGCTGAAGATTTCGAGTATAACTTTTTTTTAACAAAAGGTTCATCCTGGTTTTAATCCTAAAATGAATCTGAGTACACAGGTACAGTGAGTATCCAGGCAGCCCGAAGCAGCAGTGAGAATGGGTAACCCCAGGTTGGGTTCAGCGCGATCTGGAGTCGAGGCCTGGCATGGGTCTGCTTGGAGGACGGCAATGCTGAATTTTTTGTTTCTTTATTTTTCTAATTTCCTAAGATTTTGGTCCTCAGTAACTCATACCCAAGATGGAGCAATGGATTGTAATGTTGAACTTTTATTTCTTTATTTTTCTCATTTATTCCTAAGATCCTATACCTAGGTACGATTGTATCTAAGATAGCGCTGTACATGGTGACTTTGTAAACTTTTTACTGCACACGTGAGTACATGTGACAATAAACCTAATTCTAATATTATGTATTGTTGCAAATATGCTCCCATACCCAACTCATCTAACAGAGTTGACCCTTATCATTAAGACAAAGTGCTTTGATATCACTCAGAATTTCTAAGTGCAGCTGAGGTGCAAAGACTAAATGCAAGTGCTATCCACTAAGCGTAGCAATTTGTGGGATTTACCATATCAAATAAGTTGACTTTATCATATCAAAAGGAGACTGCTCACATGTCTGATAGTACAAAATAAACAACAATAGAATGTCAGAGATAACAAGGTGTAGAGCTGGAGGAACACAGCAGGCCAAGCAGCATCGGGGAGCAGGAAAGCTGATGTTTCGGTCTGGACCCTTCTTCACAAAAGGAATGTCCACCATTTTAACTCTCCCTATTATCACCAAAATTGACACCTGAAAAATGTAAAACAGCTGGTTGATTGGCTATCTCCACCACTGTCCAAGGCAAAATGAGACTCCACCACCTTTATTAAATGTCACAAAATCCTAAAGAAAAGAAAATTCCTAATGTTCTAAAGCTCTGATGTTAGCCTCTTGTACGACGCACAGTTTCGGAAACATGTGTAGCAACAAACCGCAGCTAGTGATCTCTCTCTTCACCTCACATGAATGTGACTTAAGAACCGGCCAGAGAATACATATAGCCAGTGTCTCAAAGCATCACGCTCCCAACTGCTCCCAGTTCACTTTCTTCCCAGTCTGGTATTAGTGATTGGTGATGTCGACATCAAACCCACAATGGCATCTCAGTTATTGTATTGCCAGCAATTTTATCTGAATGCTTGACTCTCTTCATTCCTGAATGCACCAACTCACAAGCGACAGGAAATCTCCACTGCCTCACCATGGGACCATTTAATTGGAGACAGCCAGAGCTGAGATAAAGTCTAACCTCATCTGATATCCAAATATAACTGACCATTTTCCAACGGGAATCACTGAGCAACAATCATTATCATAAGAAATGACAGCATTAATGGCAATCCTTGCTTGATCATGCCTGAGGGAGAGCTAGTTCCTTCGCTGCAGACCCCTACTCACATTCCATGCCCATTACCCTTCCCAAAATCCTGCTATGGTCTTCCCTTTCAAGTACTCATCCAGTAGCCTTTTGCTTTTTGCAGGAGGATCTCCCAACAACTCTGAATGTGGACAAATTAATTGTCCCTCCAATAAGGAATCTATATTTATTCCAGTTATCATTCACCAGTCACTGGGAAATACTGAAACACCTATCTTCTCAACCTTTTTTACTTTGCTGTTTTTCACTTTCAGGCACCCTCTGATAGTTCAGTGCTTAGCACTGCTGCCTCACAGCACCAAGGACCCAGGTTCGATTCCACCCTGGGAGCAACTGGCTGTGTACAGTTTGCACATTCTCCCCGTGTCTGCATGGTTTACCCCCCACAGTCCAAAGATGTACAGGTTAGGTGGATTGGCTATGCTACATTGCCCATAGCATAGTGACCAGGGATATGTAGGTTAACCAGATTAGCTGTGGGTTGTGCAGGGTTACAAGGTTAGAGTGGGTTTGGATGGGATGCTGTTTGGAGGTTTGATGCAGATTCCATTGGCTGAATGGCCTGCTTCCACACTATAGGGATTCTGACATCCTCTTTTGGAGGGGGTTAAATAACCATTTTTCAGCCTTTTCTTCAGAACTTCATAATGCAGAGGGTGGTGAGTGTCTGGAATTCACTGCCTGATTTGGTGGTGGAGGCAGAGATCCTAAACTCTTATAAAAAGTACCTAGATCTGCACCTAATACTGTAAACTGCAGAGCTATAGGCAGGGAGATGGAATGAGAAAAAGCATCTGGTTGTCTTTGGGTCAATATGGACAAGATGAGCTGAATCGCTCCCTTCTGTGCTGTATGGTTCTAACTATAACCACTCATTTCCGGCTATCATTCCAGCAAATTCTGACTGTCCCCTTAACTTCTACAGTTCTAATATCCTTCCTTTAATGGGGCACACACTGCTTCAACTGTGAATATTGTCCAAGCAAAACAAATTTATCATCAAACATCTGGTACAAATTCAACATATTCAATGCTTGTGTGTTCAATGGCCTATTTAGAAAATGAGAATCCTATTGCCTTTCTTGCAACACAAGTGAAACCCCTATCAGTCTGCACCTTTCCTATCATAGATTTGCCAAGATTAATTTTAGCATCTATAAACGAACTTGGCTAAATTATTTAACACAGACCTGGCAACCAAAGTGAGACCTTTATGTGTAATTGACTATATACGTCATTGGAGGCAATGTCATTATCCACATATACTTTTCCTCCTGTCTGCTGATTTTCATTGCTTTATCTGTCCTTGCAAAATTCTCCCACTCAGTCTGCTCCCTCATCTCTAACTTTCTCGGTCTCTCTTTTTCTCTAACTCCTTCCACTTTGTTGTCTGCTCTACTAAGGAAAAATCAGGGAGACTCCTGTATACGTGACGAGTTGGTCAATAATCTGTAAAATACTTGAATACGATGGCTACCAAGCTAATCAATAATTAGAGGACAAGGAATAGATCAGTTGACAGTATTTAAACTATTACTGTTTATTAGATATATGCCTACCATCTAGTCAAAGGCAAAGACGCTTATAGGACTGATGAGCAGTAAGGATTGACGTCTAAGTATAATTGAATAATTTGGAATGGGTGAAATGTTTCTATGTATATCATTAATCTTGGAAAGAATTGGAAACACATTCTGTAGCTAAAAGAAGAGGCCCTTGCTTCACTAATAACGAGCCAAGCAGCCTGACTTCAATTTGACTGTTACCAACTGCTCGTGTTGAGACAGTTGCAATTTACTTTTCAACTTCTTCATGTTGAGCATAGCAACATTGTCCTAAATTTTCAGCTCTACCCCTTTGCATGTCATAATAAATAACAGTTCAAACCTGTATCCACTGGAGTTTCAAAGAATGGGAGGTGATCTTATTGAAACATAAGATCTTGAGAGGGCTGGATAAGGTGGGTACTCGGAGAATGATTCCTCATTGGACAAGACAGCACCTAGGGCTTTTTGTTTAAGAATAAGAGGTCTCCCTTTTAAAACAGAGATGAAGAATCTTCTTTTTTTCTCTGTGGGTCATCAAGAGTGTGAAATTGTTTTCCCAGAAGGTAGTAGAGGATGGGTTTCTAAATTTATTCAAGCCAAGTGACATAGATTTTTGACAGACAAGGGGATCAAGGGTTTCAGGTGCAGGGAAGGAGAGTTGAGATGACAACCATGGTCATAATGAATTATGAAGCAAGTTTGAATGCCTAATTAGGGCGAATGACCTAGTCCAGCTATTAAACCTTACGATGCTCTGTATTATATCCCAAATAGAATGGAAAGATGCTATTTTCTCTTTGTGGCACACAGCCACAGGATTCCTGACGACTGACCATTCTGTATACTTTTATAGTCAGTTTGCAACAATTCTCATAGAGATTTTTTACATTTCTCTTCTTTCTCTCATCTACATCTTATCCCTCTGTATCTTTATTTTCTCACCTCATATACCCACTTCTACCTCACCACCCCTCATCACCCTAAGAACTTGGATTCTTCAACTGCTGACTTCCCATTTTTTTACCCTTCTCATATCTCTGTCTGCTCCCATCTTGCTTTATTTCTCTTTTATTTCCTTCCTCAATTCTTTCAACTCCCTTACCAATTACTTCTCTACGTCTATCCTTGAATACCTATCTCAGACCAGGGCTGGCTGTAAGCATCTCAATAAACAGTCTCTCCTACACCTTTTGTTATTTCACTGTATCCTGCAATGCACCTGGTTAACCCATGCTGCAAAGCTACTGTCTTAAGTGACTAGGCTTGAATATGGCACATGGAGTATAATGTGGGGAAGTGTGGTAAGAATAAAAGAGCAGGATAATATAAACTTTAATGTTCAGGGAAACTTGGGTGTACTTGTACATAGCACAGACTAAACAAATAGCATTTAGGTACAGTAAACAATTAGGAACGTAAATGGCTTTTTGGCCTATACTGCTAAAGTAGACTAGAGGGGACTAGAGAATGAGAATCAGGAAGTTTTGTGCTTTAATCTCTACTGAGATGGATTACAAAAATAAAGCTTTGATATTTCAGTTAATGGCTGAAAGAATGACATGATAAGTTTCACATTTAATAGGTCTTACTACATCAACTAAATGATTTTGTACAATTTTGGTCTGCAAATTTAAGGAAGGATATACTCGCCTTGGGAGGTGGATCAGTGAAGATTCACCAGATTGAAACCTGGAACAACAGGGTTGTCCTATAATGAAAGGCTGAGTAAATTGGGTCTATGTGCTGGGAGTTTAGAAGAATGAGAGGTGATCTCATTGACATATTCAAGATAATGAAGGTCCAATGTGTTTGTTCCACCACTCAATAAGAATATGGCTGATCCTCTATCTCAACACCATATTCCCACTCTCTTTCAATATCACTTGACATCTTTAGTGACTAAAAATCTATATTTTTTCCTGAGATACATTTGGTTTCTACAGACTTATGTGGTAGTGAATTCCACAGGCTTATCATCCTGAGTGGAGAAATTTCTCCTCCCTTGACTGTTAAATGGTCTACCTTGTATCCCAACACCATGTCCCCTTGTTTGATTGGGTAAATGTGAGACATTGTTTCCCTGGCTGGTAAACCTAGGGCACTGGGGCATGGTCTCAGGCTAAAGGGACAATCATTTAGGACTGAGATGAGAAGCATTTCTTCACTCGGAGTTATAAATATTCAGAATTCTCTATTCCAGGTGGTTAAGGATGTGTCATCATTAGATATATTTAAGACTCAGGTTGGCAGATTTTTGGGTTTTCTGGGAATCAAGGGATATGGGCAGCCCAATAGACCATGATAATAAAGTCCGAAATGCAGCCAAGATCATATTGAATTGAGAAGCAGGCTCAATGATTCTGATGGTCTTTACCTACTCCTGTTTCTTATCATCTTATCCGTTTTCAGAGGCGCTTTCTTCATGGCCTTATATGGCAATTCAAATGGGATTTCCTTCCAACTAAGCCAATGAAGCCTTCTGAAGTTGCATTTAAAAAAGAGAGATACATTTTTAATAAGCAAGATTTCAAAATTGTGAGTGTCTTATAGAGGTGTGTGCAAGAATTGCCTTTCTGGATACTCCCAAAAATTCAGCACATCCCCCATCGTACCAACTGGTATTCAGTCACCAAAGGTTAATGAAGCATTCTTCTTTTTATTACAAAAGTAGAAGGTGCTAGAGAAACTCAGCAGGTCTGGCAGCACCTATAGAGAGAAAAAGAGAGTTAACAAGTGAATAGAGTACATGGAGATAGTGCCCAGAGAGAAAGAAAGGAATAGGCAAACAAAGAGATTGCTAATGAAAAGCTAAGAGAGAGATAAATACTGGGTAGGGTGTTAATGAGAAGTATAATTGGTTGAAAATGGATTGGCTGTGAAAGCAGCACCCACACAAATCAGGGCTCAGGGATGAGAAGGGAGGGTAAAGGACATGGAACCAGATGCTCACATTCTGAAATTGCTAAACTCAATGTTGAGTCCCGAAGCTGTGAGGTAACAAGGCAGAGGAGGAGATGGTGTTCTTCCACTGCAGCAGGCTTGAGACAGAAATGTTGGCATGGAAACACAATGAATTGAATAGAATAGAATAGATTCCCTACAATGTGGAAGCAGGCTATTTGGCCCATTGAATCCACACCAACCCTCTAACAGAATCCCACCCATACCCACCCCACTATCCTATCCCTGTAACTCTGTGTTTCCCATGGCTAATCCATATTTTTAGGATGTTTTTGTACAATCAAAGGGTTCAAACTACAGACTCCAGCTGCAAAAATTGGTTTTCCAGCATTCTGCACTCCTAAAGTACAAACTGGTACTGTCGAATCAGAACAAACAAAAGCTTTATCTGGATTTCCTGGCACATTATTTTTGCAACAGTCACTCTTTTATAACGGAAAAACATTCTAATCACATGATTCAAAATCAAATTAGATTTTCACGGAACGTTGTGAAAAATTGTGAAAAGGTTCCATGTGATGTTTCTCTTTCTTGTTTAGGCAACAGTCCAAAAATATTGGATTCAAATAGGACTGCCCTGGCCACAGAATCTGTCTATAACCGAGCTTTCCCTATTATTCCATTCCCTTCAAATAAAAACAATAATAGTAGGAGGTAGGCCAAGAATTTTACAACAAAAGAAAAGGGGGTAGATCATTGGGGTAGCAAAGTGGCTCAGCAGTTAGCACTGCTGTGTCCCAGCACCAGGGATGTGGGTTTGATTCCACCCTCAGGCAACTGTCTGTGTGGAGTTTGCACATTCTCCCTGTGTGTGAGTGGGTTTCCTCCCACCATCCAATGATTTTAAGGTTAGGTGGATTGGCCATGCTAAGTTGCCCATAGTGTCCAGGGGTATGTAGATGAGGTGGGTTAGTCATGGGAAATGCAGGGTGACAGGGATAGGGTAGGGAATAGGTCTGGGTGGGATGCTCTTTGGAAGGTTGTTGCGTGGACTTGCTGGGCTGAATGGCCTGTTTCCACACTGTGGGGATTCTATGTCTAAGTCACAGGGCTGAGTCATTTGGCTCTACCTGCTAACTTGTGCCTGGCCTATTTATAGAAAGACATACATTTATAGTGCTTTTCATAATCCCAGGGCATCTCAGAATGCTCTATGACCAATGAAGTACATTAATGAAGTAAAGTCCTTGAGGCAGTGTAAAAAACCCAATAGTCAATTTGCATCAGACCATCTTCCACAAACAGGTCTGAAAAAAATGATGCGACTATTATTATTATTTGGTGTTGTTTGAGGGGCCCAAGTTGACTATAACACAAAAAAAGTCTTCTGCTCTTTTTTAAATAGTACTGTGGGGTTTACATCCATCTGAAAGACGGCACTTTTAACAATGCAGCATTTCCTTGGCATGTCAGCTCGTTTTAAAAAACAAGATATCATCACCCAACACTGTCTGCCCTGAATTGATAATTCAATTTATTTCCTACGCTGTGTGGTCATTTAAAATTGTTGTCATCAAATTATCCAATAATTTGAATTTGGCAGTACAATATAACTATCAAAACATGGAACTGTCAGCTCATTTTAAATAAACAACTTTGAATGAGGAGATATAATGTATCATGCTTGTAGGTATTTTTGAATCAATCAGTCTGTTCAGATCTGTGATGACACATCTCTGGAGCAGATGGGACTTGAAACTGGATGTTTTGCCCAGAGGTATGGACATTATCACTCACCAAGAAGGTCCCACCTTCTCAACCTCTCTCTCCTCGCCTGAGGAGTGGTGACCCTCAGGTTCAACTCACCGCCTTCGTCGAATGAAACAGCAGCCCTATGGTCCTCTGGGACTTTACCTTTTACCACTGAGCTGTAAAAGTCCCTCGCTGTTTCTGAACTTCCATTGGGATCTAGCCTGAATACTGCCAGCATTAGAAACCTTACTTCCCACTTCTTTCCCTGCCTAAAATGTAAAACAGGATCCAATTCCCATTCTATCAGTGCCGCGTTGGCCAGGAGAATCATGATTAGCCCCACTGATTTATTTCAAACTGCAACATTGTTCTGTAAACAAAGGCAGCAGGTATTCTGCACCAACAAATCTCAGAAAAATCAATGGGATGAGTGACTGGTTAATCTGTTTTTGTTGGTTTTGGGTGAAGGAAGAACGTTAGTCAGAGTTCTCAGAGAAAACTAACTTTTTGACCTTCATTGACTAAGGCTAAAAGATTTTTTTGCATCGATTCGAAAAGACTGATAGGACCTTTGGGCAGTATCGACAATACAGTAGTAGTATGTTACATAGAGTCAGAGGCCTGCAGCATGAAAACAGGCACTTCAGCCCAACTTGCCTATGCCGCCCAGTTTTTACAATTTAAACTAGTCCTATTTACCTGCGTTTGGTCAATATCCCTCTATACCTATCTTATCCACGTACAAGTTTAAATGTCTCTTAAATGACAAAATTGTACTCGCTTCCACCATTATCTCTGACAGCCCATTCCAGACACTCACTACCCTGCGTGTGAAAAAGTTGCCCCTTTGGACCCTTTTGTATCTCTCCTTTCTCACTTTAAACCTATGCCCTCTAGTTTTAGTCTCCCCTATTATGGGGGAAAAGCTGTCGGCTATTTACCTTATCTATTCCTTTCATCATTTTATGGACCTCTAAGTTCACCCCTCAGTCTCCTATGCTCCAGACAAAGAAATCCCAGCCTATCCTACCCTTCCTTATAACTCAAACCTTCCAGTCCAGGTAGCATCCTAGTAAATCTTTTCTGCAGCCTGTCCAGCTCAATAATATCTTTTCTGTAGTAGGGCGACAAGAACTGCAAGCATAATCCAAATGTAGCTTCACCAATGTCTCGTACAGCTGTAACAAGACGTCCCAACTCCTATACTCAACAATTTTTCAGGTCATTGAGCCACACACTAATGTTCAATCTCAAAGTTTCACAGTCAGAGGCTTGGTGAAGATGCCACACACAGTGTTGTATAAGGTGAGCTGCAGTTAATTCTGATGACCCTCCTGCCTGCTTGGTTTGAAGATTCATGAAAAATGTCAAATCTCTTTTGACAAAAGAAACTCGGCTCCAAAACATGAGAATCAACCCCATGAACGCTTCCTGTAAAGATAATCTCATTTAAGTGTGCACTATGTTGGTAGACATGGAACAAAACAATACGACAGAAACTTCTCTTAATGAATGACAATAGGCCAACACAAAAGTATCATGCAGGTTAAGGTTTATTCTTTATTTTAACCTAATTACAATCCAAATCATTTACACTCCCTTAATTAACAGTAAATTTTCAATAAACTCATTGAAATCAACGCCATAAAAATGTCTAGGCCATTCTATCTAATAAGTCTGCTCTGAAGAAACTCAAGTCCACTTTCCTTTTTGCCCTTTTATTCCCTTACTGATTAAAAATCTATCATGATTGCACAGAATGATCCAGCCTTGTCAGTCCTTTGGTAAAGAATTCCACAGGTTCACTACCCTCAGAGAGAAGAAATTCCTCCTCATCCGTTTTAAATGAATCCGTGCTCCAAGATAATACCCTCTGGTCCTCTGTTCTCCTGCAAGGTAAAACAATCTCTCCATGTCTATCCTGTCAAGTCCCCGAAGAATTTTGCATGCTTCAACAGGGTTCTACTCTCATGAGTTAATCTCTCCTCACAAGAGGGTCCCTGCATGCCTAGAATCAGCCTAATGAGTCTTCTTTGGACTGTCTCCAGTGCCAGTGCATTTTTCTTTAGACAACAGGACCAAAACTGTTCACAATATTCAAGCTAAGATAACAAGGTGTAAAGCTGGATGAACATACAGGCCAAGCAGCATCAGAGGAGCAGGAAAGCTGATGTTTCGGGTCTAGACCCTTACTCAGAAATGGGTCCAGATTCAATATTCAAGCAATATTCAATATTCAAGCCATAGTCTGATTAGTTTTTGTGTAGCGTTATGAAAACCTCCCTACTTTGTTACTCCACACCCTTGGAAACGAAGTGAGAACTTTACTCTGTCTTCAAACAGTTCATTTCGGACTGTTTGATGGAGCAGTGTATATGGAATTTGGCTTTGCATCTGACCTGTGTTGTACCTGATTTTGGAGTCTTGAATGGGATAGTGTCAGGTCTCTTACCCTGACCTACATTTGGCTGGTAGGAAATTGGGTGATCATGTACGGCCTTAATTGTGGTGGGTGGGATGTTGACCATGAGTCTTCCTGCCAAGAACTCTATCCTCGTGAAGGTGGAGAAATGGTGGAGTTTGAGTACATACCATCCCATCTAATTTAATGCCTTTCCCACCTCCAAGCTCACCACTAATCAGAGCAGAAGATTCCCTCTACAGTTTAACTAATTTCTCTAAGTGCTTGTTATTAATGCGTGAGCCAGGATTGTGGTTTTGTAAGTATATTTACCCACAACAGTTATCACCTTCAGTTGATGCATAAGCAGTTTCAGCGAATGTTAAGTGATAGCAAACAAGATAAGCAGCCCGATCAATTTTCAACTCCTTAAACTGAGGTTAATTATTTCATTCTGAGTGCCATTTTTCATTGAAACCATTGAACTCAGCTCAGGCTGGTAAGCAAAGCATGCACCTTTTGCATTTACAAGGTTTGGCTCCCATTTACACTCAGCTGGTAGGTAGGAGGTGGGGGTGGGGCTTGAGATGGAAGGAGTGGATGGACAGGTTAGGGAGGCGGGGACGAGCTGGGCTGCTTTTGGGATGCAGTAGGGGGAGGGGAGATTTTGAAGCTTGTGAAGTCCACATTGATACCATTGGGCTGCAGCGTTCCCAAGTGAAATATGAGATGCTGTTCCTGCAACCTTCAGCTGGCATCGTTGTGGCACTGGAGGAGGCCCAGGATGGACATGTCGTCCAAGGAGTGGGAGGGGGGAGTTGAAATGGTTCGCGACTGGGAGGTGCAGTCGTTTGTTGCGAACCGAGCGTAGGTGTTCCACAAAGCGGTCTCCAAGCCTCCGCTTAGTTTCCTCGATGTAGAGGAGGCCACATCGGGAACAGTGGATACAGTATACCACATTAGCAGATGTGCAGGTGAACATCTGCTTGTAGTGGAAGGTCTTCTTAGGGCCTGGGATTGGGGTGAGGGGGGAGGTGTAGGGGCAGGCATAGCACTTCCTGCGGTTGCAAGGAAAAGTGCCGGGGGGGAGCTGGTGGGGAGTGTGGAGCGGACAAGGGAGTCACGGAGAGAGTGGTCCCTCCGGGAGGCAGCTAAGGGTGGGGAGGGAAAAATGTCTTTGGTAGTGGGGTCAGATTGCAGTTGGCGGAAGAAGGTTGCAGGAACAGCACCTCATATTTCGCTTGGGAACCCTGCAGCCCAATGGTATCAATGTGGACTTCACAAGCTTCAAAATCTCCCCTCCCCCAACCGCATCCCAAAACCAGCCCAGCTCGTCCCCGCCTCCCTAACCTGTCCGTCCACTCCTTCCACCTCAAGCCTCACTCCCACCTCCTACCTACCAGCCTCATCCTACCTCCTTGACCTGTCTGTCCTCCCTGGACTGACCTATCCCCACCCTAACTCCCCACCCACACTCACCTTTACTGGCTCCATCCCCACCTCTTTGACCTGTCTGTCTCCTCTCCACCTATCTACTCCTTTATCCATCTTCTATCCACCTCCGTCTCTCTCTCTATTTATTTCAGTATCCTCTTCCCCTCCCCCATTTCTGAAGAAGGGTCCAGACCTAAAATGTCAGCCTTTTTGCTCCTATGATGCTGCTTGGCCTGCTGTGTTCATCCAGCTCTACATCTTGTTATCTCAGATTCTCCAGCATCGGCAGTTCCACTGTCTCTGAATCTATTTAGATTTGACTGCCTTATCCTAACCTTCTGGCTTCTAAATGAAGAAAAGAACTGGGAAAACATTCAAGGCTGTTTACAACAATAGGAAGACTTCGTCCTTCAAGTCTCAAGTCATACCATTCTATTAGATTATGGGTGATCTGTATCTCAACTCCAGTTACCCACTGTTGCTCTATATCCCTTAACACGCTTAACAAATAATAAAATAAAATCTATCACTCGCAGTCTTGAATATCTCACTTGGCCCTGCATCCACAGCCTTTTGGGGAAGAGACTTTCAGCTTTCCATTACCCCCTGATTTGTCTAATCCATGAAATGGCAAAATTGACTTCAAATTGAAAAGATGGAGTGCTGAAGGAGCTTTTAAAACTGGTTCATCAGATATTTTGCTTTATACAGGATTTAACTATTACTTATATTCCACAGATTCCTATAGGAGCTATAATAAATAGAAATGGAAAAAAATATTATTACTAGCATTTACTAGTAAGGGGAAAAGAATGAAAAGATGGTGTGTTTCGCTTAGATGGGAGGGGAGCCAAATTTGAAGCAGCAAGTTGCTCCCGGTTTATTTCAGATTAAAAAGCAAATTCCTCAAGTAATCCTGACCGACAGCTCTGCATCAGCTTCTTAAGCTGTGAGCAAACTCCTGCCTCGCTTCTGTATCCCAAGACTGAGTGTAGAGCGTAAGCACCGTTAAGCCTATTATTGCTGCTTTCGGAAGTTTGTGCGTAGGTCCTCTCCAGTATCAGCACTAACTGTGTAATTGCTCAGGAATAAGAGGATTAAGTTAATCTTCCAATTGGCCTTTTATTGGGGAGGAGGGTAAGGGGCTAATGGGAGCTGCTGAACTCGGGTAAACAGCAATTACCTGAAAAACATCTGTCACTCAACAGGGTGAAGAAGCTACTGGTATTCCTTCAATATGTTTTCTCTTCTCTCTTATTCTTCTCCTCCTCATTGTGGGGGATGTCAGGGCAGGGAAACTGAACATTTCTTTTCCTATTTTGTCAGCTCTCTGATAAACATTGGGGAATTTTCAACCCATGTTTAAACTTGACAATGCAAATCACTGATCTATCATTGAAACCATTTCCAATCATTTGCTTTGAGATAAAGAAAAAAAAATCAAGCAGTCAAATTCAAATCAAATCATATCGACACGGAGTCTTTGATATTTATATCAGAATCAAGACTATTGCCGCAGCCACAGGTAGGTGCAGCTTACGGATAAATATTAACTTTATTTCTTTATTTTTCCAGTTAAGATTAAGAACTTTAATGTTAACTGTTACTTTATTTTTCTACTTACACTATGATGGCCTGTAATGTTCAACTTTTAACTTTGTACCTAAGTTTTTGTACCTAGATACCTTTGTACCTAAGATGGCACTATGTGTGATGACATTGCACACTTCTCACTGTACTCCTGTACCTCTATATTTGAGTACACGTGACAATAAAAAATTTAATTCTAAATCTGTTAGAGCATGGTAAATTTCCTTCTGCTCCGTTCTATTCCTATGCCCAGGTGAAATACCGTATAACATGGTTAGATTCAACCAAATATTTTTGCTCGAATTTCCACACAATGTAGCCTTAAACCCTGTTCTATGTTGCCAGTCTGATATTTTCACTTCCCACACCATAATCTACCACCCAGAACGGCTCAGTCAATTTGGTGTCATAGTTGGTAAGTCGCGAGTAGTTGGGAATAGGAAATGGGTTCAGATATTTCAAAAAATAGAATTTTACATCGGAATCTCCTAGCAGATAGAAATAGGAGACAGTTTTATTTTGTGTGTGTATATGCCACTTACAGTTCTATACCTGTCAATGTGATAAAAGAATGTGCACAAGGGCATCGTACACAAGGGATCAAAAGCTCACAGTTATACTCATCAGATGATAGCAGCGGGCTATATAGAGTTCAGTCAACAGTCTGATCTATGCTGATTTAGCTCATTTCAGTTGGGACAGTGGTGGGGAAACACGAGGGAGTGAATACTTAGCCTCACCGTCTGCACTACTACAGCACCACTGCAGCATGAGTCAATGCCCTTGGGGAAAAAGGGAAGGGAAACAGAAAGAACTGTAATTCATCAAAAGCACTTTCCATGACAATTTTTAACATGTCAAATTAATAAAGCAGGTAAAGACAAGGGAGATCAAATTTCATGTTTGTTAAGGGCAGCACGGTGGCTCAGTGGTTAGCACTGCTGTCTCCCAGCGCCAGGGACCCGTGTTCAATTCCAACCTCGGGCGACTGTCTGGGTGGAGTTTGCACGTTCTCCCCGTATCTGCGTGGGTTTCCGCTGGTTTCCTCCCACAGTCCAAAGATGTGCATTGGGTGGATGGTGGATTGGGTGAGATGCTCTTTGGAGGGTTGGTGTGGACACATTGGGCCAAATGGCTTGTTTCCACCTGGTGGGGATTCTATCATATGATTCTATGATCTAAGACTAGTTTGAGCTTGTGACAGGACAAAGCACAGCATATTAAAATGGCATTCCACACTGCTTATTAACAGGGATCCTTTAGCCTCGTGCAGTGCATAAACTAAAGGAATCATTAGCTGTATTTTGATGTTGTAGGGCAATCCAGGCAAACATTTCGCCAACTATTATTGCAAGCAAACTTTTCAAGGGTGTGGAGTTGAGGACTTCCACAAACTCCTGCACCATGTTGAGATGGAGTGTGCAAAAGAGCTATTAAAGTATTAAATAAATAAATATATCATCAGAAGGGACAACTACACCTCCGACTACACATTAAAACACTACTGTCAGTCTTTTCTTGTTTTCTATGGGATTCTGTTAATGGAGAATTCTTCCCGCACATTCTCTATGCAATACTCCAGGCACTGTTGATAATTAGCAAGTTAGCATGGCTCATTAATAAGAGCTGGTTGGTTAGGCCTGTGACTACGAGCTTGGAGTCCTCCCACTTGGCTCCAGTATTCCCGTAGGTGGCATACACTTGGCTGGACGAGGTGTTGGAGTTCTTAGGTGCTGTATTCTAGTGGAACATAGTTTAATTTCCAACTGTAATGTTATAGACAGTTGGAATCGCAAAGATCTTGAAAACGCATGCCAAATTTTCATCAAATTCGCTAAAAAGACAGATGTCTCTACTGGGAGACAATGAGCACATTAAATCAGCCATAGCCCCAAACTCTTTTGTCTGGATTTCTCAGCCGCCTTGTCTGGGGATCCTGGAGGCATATTGTTGGGTTGCTGTATGTATCTGAGAAAGACATGTCCCTCTACAACACAGACAGAAAGGGGACCTGATTTGATTAGTATCTTACAGATTAGGTAAAATGTTTACCTTAAGCGACTAGATAGAACATATGATTTGACTTTTGTTGTTGGAAGTGAAGTCTGAATTATTACCTCACTCATGACTTTTTCATGTCTGTGTTCACTCGGAATACAGAAGGCAATTTTAACTTAGCATGTTAGGAAACTAAAAAAGGTACAGTTCTTTACACCCTGTCTGAATTTCCTCACTATTCAAGTCAGCAGTCTCCAATATTGAACTGGATTAAAACCTAGCTTTCCACCAATCCCGAGTTTTCACCCTGTGAGCTAGATTCAAATTATTCACCTCAGCTCCATGTTTCGGCTCTCTGCTTGCTTCCAGGTTTCGAAGTCCATGATTATATCGGCTACTTGAATGAAAGCTAAAATTGTAGAATTACATCTAATATAAAGTATCACCATTGCTGAACCTCCAATGACTTCATAGATCATAGAATCCCTACACTATGGAAACAGGCCCTTCGGCCCAACAAGTCCACACTGACCCTCAGAGCATCCCACCCAGAACCCATCCTCCTTTAACCCCTCTAATCTACAAATCCCTGAACACTACAGGCAATTTAGCATGGCCAATCCACCTAACCTGCACATCTTTGGACTGTGGGAGGAAACTGGAGCACCCGGAGGAAACCCACGCAGACACAGGGAGAATGTGCAAACTCCACACAGCCCAAGGGTGGAATCGAACCCAGGTCCCTGGTGCTATGAGGCAGCAATGCTAACCACTGAGCCACCGTGCCACCCACTTCTTCACAGTGAAGGTTTGAAACCTTAACAAAGAGTGGAAGCCCCTTGGCAAAGGCATCAACGGAATATTACTAAAAATAAGATGAACTCAGGAACAGTGTTATAAATAAATCAAATTAATAAGAGGTGTCAACACTTGCAATCACATAGATGGGGAAAATTCAACACAATTGTAAACAATGAAAAACAGCTGTTAGAATGGCATTACCTGATGCTCCTACCCATTTCTGCCCAATTCCAAAAATAGTTTGGATATTTGATGTCGACTTTCTGGAGACTAACAACAAGCAGCTGGCATGCTGCTAACTGAGATAATGATTCTGGTTCAGCACGTGAGAAATGTATCCACAGGGTACTGGAACAGCAGTCTGTGACATGTGTAATGTTGTGGTCAGTAGTATCAACTCCCCCACATCCTTCAGGTCAGACTGAAGGCAGCACAGTCTCACAGCACCAATCCAAGTGAACAGATTGCAGAAGGGAGTATGCTACTTTTAAAAACTTCCAGCCCTTTTGGAAGCTGATGTGCAGGCAAATCTGGCCAAATCACTCAAAAAGCCAAGTTTTCCTTCTGTCAGCTTTCCACACAGTCTGACTCCTAGCAAAGAGGAAGGCAATATCAATGACCTGCGGTGTACTGCACACGCAGAATAAATAGTCCCATTACAAGAGATAATCTCCGTCCCATTCAGCAAACATGTTTCTTCAATAATTCTCAGGATTTACCTGTTTTGTCTGCTTGAAAGCACAATTAACCACAGAAACCACAAGTTAGGAATAAGCACAAACACGTCTTGATGCACCGAACTTTGAAAACAACCATGAGCATTGGAGACCAGAATTGTTACAACATCAGATGAAAGTGGCAATTTCAACACAACGTCATTGCAAGAGGAGAAATACCATTGTGGCATGTGATCACAAGCCTTCATAGCTTCCTCTGTAAGCTAAAGGCACCATTGTCCCACTCTCTCATTATGAGAGGTGATGGGTTTAACCTGAAGAGGCAGCACACCGCAGGGAAGGGTCAAAGTTGAGAAGGCAAGATCTTCTATGGGAACTGAACCTGTACTATTGACAACACTCTGCATCGCAAATCAGCTGACCAGCCAACTGAACTAACCATCTCCTTAAGTACCTTGCTGGTTAAAGACATTAATGTCAATGCCAGACATATGATCCAAAACTATCCTAAATTCAGCACCAATTCTGCGCTGTTAGTCAGTCTCAGTCCAGACAGAAACATGAAGTGGGGTGAGAAGAGATAAGAGCAACAGAGAAATAGGGTTTCCTTGTTAAGGATAGGCATTAGAGGCAGAGAAGCTGCATTCAACTTTCCTGCATTTCTCAGCAAGTAGATGGATTGAGTTCTGGGGTGAGAACAGGACTGAGCTTCATCATAATACTGTTTATTGTTGGCAGCATTGCCAATGCCTGTTTCCCAGGTGCCACTTGTGAATTTGCAGCAAAAGGCTGCTGGCCCTGGTGGAAGTGTAACCCAGCAGTATGCACAGGAGAAAAGGAGAAAAATGTAAAGGAAGGTAGAGGCAGAGTGTGGAAGTAAAGCACTACGCCGATTTGTGTTTACAAACAGCCCCTCCGAGATTTTGTCAGGGTAACAAAGCCTCTTTAAAGAGCTGAACATCTGTCCCCTTCACAGTGTGCTCAAACCCCACTGTCGTTGTTAGTGACAGAGCAAGAGTGAGCTGTTCAAACACTCAAACAATAACAAGTGCTGGTCAATTAAGCTGATGATAGACAGATGTCCAAGTCTAGTTGTAACTGCTGCCGCTACAATCTGCTCAGGGAACTCGTTTATTCAAAAGCCTCTGTCAATTGACGGCTTTTTGGTAACCAAATGTAGTGCTGTGCATTGAATTAGTTCGACAAATATTGAGGGCTATTAGATAAGTCAACAGGTGCTCCATCCCATCAAATCTGGTTTTCGTCTGGTCAACAACCTGCTCTGAATCAATGGCATTGAACTGCCCTCACATCATTCACAGAAAATTTTTAAAAGCTTATATAACTTTAGAAAAATCTTTCCTCAACATTTGGTACATCCTAAGTGCTTCAGAGCCAATGGAATACTTTGAGATGTAGACACTGTAATAATGTAGGACAAACAAGCAGCCACATTGTGTGCAGCAAGCTTCCACAAACAGCAATGTAATAATTGGCACATAATTTGCCTTTGTGCCGGTGGTTAAGAGGTAAACATTAGCAAGAATACTGGACAGAACACCCCCGCTATCCCTTTAAATAAGACTGTGATATTTTATCTCCACCTGTCAAATCTTTGCAGTGGGCCTTGAGCTTTCTGACTCAAAGCAATGAGTGTTACCAACAGACGCCCAATTATTAATGATCTTTTAGGCCATATATACAGCTCTGTAATTGCTCCCTGAATGCAAACTGAAGTTAGACTTCAGAGATAGTAGGAACTGCAGATGCTGGAGAATCCGAGACAACAATGTGCAGAGCTGGATGAACACAGCAGGCCAAGCAGCATCATAGGAGCAGAAAGGCTGACGTTTCGGGCCTAGACCCTTCATCAGAAATTCATTTGGGTTCTGAGTGCTAAGCTCATGCAGTACGTACCAACACAAGGGAAGATCTTGAAGTTAATCATATTCCTTTGTCATACAGTGTTCTATGAATACTGATGGCAGGAGGAGGAAAACTGGAATTTGATCTCTTTTCCTTTTCCTCTCCAAAGCCAATGTGGCCTTCAAAAGAGGATCAAATCCTCAATAATAAGTTTCTGTAGTTATAGTTTTAGTAATACTTTAGTAATAGCTTTTAGTAATGTGTGAAATTTGCAGATCTGCAATGGCCAATAACTATACAGCTCTCCCATTTCAATTTCTGTTAACTCCAAAAGTTTCATAATTTTATGATGAAATGATGTAGGTTTTTTTGTTAATCTCAATCCTTTTGTATGGGCACTGATAGAAAGACTCTCTTTATGAAGAGTCTGTGGCAGACGGAAATCAGCACTCAGACACTCAAAACCTCAACATAACACTACAAATTCTTACTGCTCTTCTGTACCTCACTGAAGGGCTAGAGAAACTCTAACATTAGAAGCACAAAGATCAAATGTGTTACACTGTCATCAAATGCAGAATCCCAATCTCCTTCCTAGCAATGGCACAGCACAAAAAGGACAGTGATAGGTAACTGAATCCAGTACTCTTTAGATCCTTTAACCTCCATCTACCCTTCCCACCTTTCACAGTAGACTTTTCAGTGACCTTGCTACACAAAACTACCTTCCATTCATACTAACATACGATACTGTTGTTAGCAGGCAAGACAAGATGGTTAACAGTGAGTTGAGAGCTCATTAGCAGAATCGCACTTCATTCATTCATTTGTGACTGACAACTGGCCAAAGGGTAACATCGTCTTCTCCCAGAGGCTGAGATCCTTCTTCCCCCCCACCACCTCCCAGATACAAAGCCCTAACCCCCACTAAAAGCTACCAAATGCAATAATTTGAATATTTTGCCACCAGATGCAACACATTACATAACTGACAAAGAATGTCTCTGTTCCCTCTGATTTACTGCTCACCATTCCTAAACTACAGATGATAAAGCAATTTGGCATGGCTCCTCTACCACTGGCACACTGGGGCTGCAATGTGTACCACCTGCAAGATGCATGGCACCATATCTCTGTGAATTCATTGATAAATTCCACCAGAACCTTCTGAGACACACTTGGAAAATGTCCCAGCTCCATCCCTTACAATATTGTCCAATACTGTCACTAATGAAGATATTAAGTAAGATGGGAGACAATGGCCAACAATGCCCCAAGATGCACGTACTATAATTACGATCATTGAAGTTTGACACTCAATTACAACCACGTAAAGAAGATTTCTGAGCTTATTACTTCCAACAAAATTGAAAAACAATGCTTCTATATTTACAGCTTTACAACCAATAGTCAGCAGTACAAACTCACTCCAGGGCATAGCATTTCCATTGCGATTCCTATTCTATGGATATTTTCCTTGGAGCTAAGAAAAATAGTTGATCTGCTCTAAGATGATTTCATATTTTTTCAGGTTTGGTTGTCAAGTCCCATCAGCCTGTTTAGGTGCATGGAAAATAAATCCTATGCCTTTAATTCATTAAAGAACCAGGCAGATCCCCTGGTGTCCTAACCAACATTTATCTATTAACTAATGTCAGAAAAATGTGTAGGCTACTGATTATTCCACTGCCATTTGTGGGACCTTGAGTGTGCAACCTGACTACGCTCTTGCACTGTCAGATTTGTTATATAGGCATCAAAAAAGTATTCACTGGGACAACTTATATTAGGACATTCTGAAAGACATCATATATATTGCATGAAATTCTGCTTTCTTTCTTTAGGGTGGGGGAACCTTTTTGAGATTTTGCCAATGGTTTCTTTTTTTGACTTTCAGGACATACTTTTTTGGGTTTTTGGTGCTTCTCAGATCCAAAGAAATAAGTTTAAAAACTGATGTGACAGTAGGAATCTGCAAATTCACCCTGTGCCTGCTTTAAAATGATGTTAAAAGACTCAATGCTGGGTGTGCAGACTAGAATCCAATCACGATTCCTATCTCTGGAGGGGCAGCGAGCACGGGAGAGAGAGATTCTGTGAGAGAATGAACAACTCCTCAGAGAGTGTCCCCCCTGGCTTCTCTGCTCCTTCATACATAACTCTGTCTACTTTCCAGCTCTCAAACAAAATGCCTCAGTTTGCGATTATCCAGCCCTAGATCATTCAGCAGCCCTAATACAAGGTGATTTTATATGGGAGAAACCTTTCTTGAATTGTATACTCTGCCCAATCTTTGCTTTTTTTGTAATGTTGTCTCACTGACCATGTGTACCGTGAATGCAAGTTATTTCTTTCTAAAGGAATGGAAGGCGGGGGTTTTGGTCCCAATAGAACATAAATGTGTTCCAGTTTGCACGCCAACCCGCAAGGAAGGAAGTAGACTCAAAGAAGTTTTCTCTTCAATTAGCTTCCCTCCTCAGCATCAGTCTGGAAGCAATTCTCCAGCCAGCTGTCATATTCCATCACCCAGTTGGTATGCCCAGAATTGCCAGTTCTTGCCAAGTTCAAAACTAAACAGATGACAATATAAGGGACAGGTCAAAGGCTTGGATCACAGCTTGAGTTCTGATGCTTGTTTTAAAGCTGATGATAAATCAATTGAAAGCCTTTGAATCACTCATGTCACCAATGTCATAAATTACAGACTTTTAGCCTGAGAGTTTCTATTGCTAACATTTGTGGACAAATGTCTTTAACACTTTCATATGTTATTCCTCTGTTCACTGTTTAGCAGAGATGTTGACTTCCTCTCTCTAATTTAGCTTTCTTATGCTCATCCTGTTAATTTTAATGTGAGGTACCAGGAAAGTGTTTTCAGTTGCTGTGCATGTACATTATATTAAAGAGCTCAACTTTTAAATGACCTCCTTGGTACCTTGGAGATTCCAGTGCATCCCCAAATGCATACATTCTAGACAGAAAACTGGCCATAACCCGTTTCAGGCTAGATTACAAAGTTAAACGAAGGGAGGTATTCAGATTACTATTGCAGGATGACTACAGGGAAAAGATCCACCTTATCACCTAAATGTTAGATGGCATATCACATCAGCAAATGGGTAAGGTTATTTCAATCTCCACAAGTAACTGAAGCTCAACTAGGTCCGAAGCCGCTTCTTGTGTGACCTTTGCGCATCAGTGAAGATTTATTTGACTCGTTTTCATTTCGCTCTGAAATGGTGGGGGTTAATTATTCACATTTGAACTCTAATTTGGTCCTTCACAGCTGCAAAAATTAATCTTTGGTCTCTACAAATGGTCCATCATCTGCTCCCTGCAGGGGAGCCCCTGTTCGGGGAGGGCAATCGTTCATTTTCTATCCAACAGCCGGGAGCACTCTTCACATCAGCACCTGTCTACAAGCAAGATTCTCAATGGCCAGCTGTCTTGGCCAGAGCACAAGGAGTCACCTGTTTGCTGACATTCCTCTTTGGTTTTGAGAGAATCTGAGGTAGCTGTCTGACATCTGGCTTCTGCCAGCAGAGCCCTAAGGTGTTTCTGGCAGAATTAATGATCACATCAAGAGTCATGCCCACTGCTTAAAAATAATTTCATTTAGACAAGAGCTTAGGGAAAACCCATTAAGTGCAGCTTTCTCCTGAAGTAAAAACATACAAAAAGACTGGAAACTCTTAGCAGACCAGGCGGCATCTGTGGAGAAAGAGGCATAATTAAGGCTTAAAATCAATGGTTGAAAGGCATTATTGGCATTTTGTGTTTTTAACTCAGATTTCCAGCAGCCACAGTATTTGTTTTTTCAAAGCAGCTTTATTCCTACATCATTTTGTCACTCTATGCTCTACTGCCTTGCATTCATTTCTGAGCAAGCTCGTTCAGCAGGGACATGTCTTGGAGCAAAAATGTTGGGAGTATAGATGATAAATGGACAGAAATCATAAGGAGCAGCTATTCAAATTCCCCACAGAATCTCTCAGCAGATAAAGCCGTGTGTGAATGTGTAAAACGTTCCCTATAATGTGTGACAACTCACTGAACTCTAAGTTTTCAAACAAAATGCTGGTGATTAATATTAAAATGAGCCCAAAAATATGTGCAGAAGAGTGATGATCATAGAATCCCTAGTGTGGAAACAGGCCATTCGGCCCAACAAGCCCACACCGTCCCTTCGAAGAGCATTCCACCTCAACCCATTCCCGTACTTAAATAATCCATAATATTTCTCTGTCAAATCCACAATTTTCTGTTTATAGTAAAGATGATGTGTTTTAAATGAGATGATAACTCACTGGATCAGTATTATTAATAGGAATCAATTTCTACAGGTCTCTCAGTGTCACAAAATCGTAAATTTTTTTTCTTGCACATCCCATAATTTTGCCTATTGTGCCGCAAAAGAAAATTCTTCCTTAAGTGTTCATTGTAATTACTTTTAAAAAAATCAAAATGACAGGGTGTCTATGTGGAGTACTATATCCCTATGGTAAGATGACATCAGCCTTAGGCAAAGACCTATTTTCAAACAGCAAATCCAACTCCTCCAACACCCTCCGTCCCCCACCATCACCAACCCCTTAACATTCTTAATGCTGTTGACAGTTAAATACTTTCCAGAAAATAATCAACAGAGAGATTGGGAAAAGAAAGCAAATATATAAAGAGGTGGTGACAGGCCTTCACAAAGACTAACTGCACTGACAGCATTATTAATGGACTCATTACGAGGCATTTCGTCATTTGATGTTCACTACTTGGGTCATTGAAAGACCAGTGATATAGGGAGTGCATAGATCTCATTAAAGAACCCTGTCATTTCTATATTGTAAAGGTGCACTGCACCCAGCCAGGTAACAATGGCCAGGCAGAGAAACTGAACTGTTAACACATTACACAGCAGTAACTTTTATCACAGAATCACGTGACTGTCGATTGAATTGACCACCAACAGTAAAGTCACACAGCATCATCCACACCTCTTAGTGGGCCAATGCATAACTGCAAAGTTAAAAATTTAATCTGCTTTTTGTTCTGTACTAAGGATTATACCCAGATAACTTTATACCCAGGTGCTGCAAATGGCAACTTATAAACTTTTCACTGTACTCATTTCAGTACATGACAATAAAGCTAATTCAATTCAATTCAATTCAGTTCAAAATGGATACAGCTGACCCACAAACAAATACCTACTTTGATTCATTCCCAAGTCTGCTCACGCTGGAGACCTTCTTAAGACTATTGGGCTGGAATGCAATGTTAATCTCCAATTGAACATTTGAGTTTTGGTCTGTTAAATTTTGTACATTTGATTTCTGTGACCATGTCCCATCAAGGATCTGGCACCCCTGAACCTGTCAAACCTGGTTTTATTTGATTAAATCATTTTCAAAGTGGCTTCAAAACAGCTGCCATGTGCTCATCTTAACCTCAATGACATTTTAAATTGATCATCTACGGACAAGCATGTAAACAGCATCAATGGCCCTGGAATATCCTGTAATATTTCAGTGTAAGTTTAGAATTTTGCTCTTATTTTCTATAAGAGCAAATTAACACTTCAATGATTGATGCCAATTCGACATTGAAACATCCAGTCAGTTCCTTCATGCATCTCTCGGACTTCATTCGTCCATCCCTCTTCATTGTCCATCATCCAACTGACCAGACAACACAAGTTTCCTGCATTTTCACTGGTTTAGAAGCAAATGCTACGTGTGCTACTTCATACTTACTTCCAGGATTAGGCTTCTCTCCCATTAGCACATCGACTATCACCTTGAGATTCCAGCATTATAAAATACAGTTTTATATACAGATAACACATAATTATTGATTGATTGATTTATTGTCATTGCATGTACTGAGATACAGCGATAAATGTCGTTTTGCATGCTCTACAGGCATACAAAGTGCAGCAGGGTAGCAGAACAGAGTGCAAAATGCCATACGACGGCCAATTTCCTGATCTTAATTGCTTCCATGTCATTCCACACTCTCTTGCTTCTCGAGGTTTCAAAACCTCTTTGTTCATTATCCCACAGATCTTTTCTGAAGGGTCCCGACCCAAAACATCAACTTTCCTGCTCCTCTGAGACTGTCTGGCCCACTGTGCTCCTCCAGCTCCACACTGTGTTATCTCTTTTCTCCTCTCTTGTTGCCTATTTCATAGAATCCCTAAAGTGTGGGACCAGGCCACTTGGCCCGTTGAGTCAACACCGACCCTCTGAAGAGCATCCCCCCCAGACCCACCCCCACTACCTTATACCTGTAACCCTGCCTATCCCATCAGTAATCCACCTAGCCTGCACATCCCTGGACTCCACGGGCAATTTAGCATGGCCATTCTACTTAACCTGCACATCTTTGCACTGTGGGACGACACAGGTAGAACGTGCAAACTCCACACAGACAGTTGCTACACAGGTTGGAATCAAACCTGGGTCCCTGGCACTGTGCGGCAGCAGTGCTAACCACTGAGACACCATGCCAACCTAATTAAAATAGGTCATCCTAGGAGCTCTTTTACCTCCATATTTTCACTGTGTTCATCCTACAAGTGTCTTGTACTCTATTTTTGCTCAAGGCTTACAAAATGTGCGGCTCCTTCCTTTCTACACAGTCCACAAACAGTAAAAATCCAAGCTTAGTGTTACTTGACAAATATTTTTCTCGATTAACCCTCTCTCTGAATCTTGTCAATCTTCGCTCTGACCTTGAAATTACCCCTTTGGTTTCCCGAATAAACGAAGATGCTCCAGGGTAAACAAGGGCCACATTTGTGGTTGCTCCCATCTGAACATCTTTCTGACAATCACACTGTGGAGGAATTGCCTGAATTCTGAAAGCAGGCTTTGGAGTTCCGACACAGTGCACGTAAGCATTCATCTGTTGTCAACGAATGTCAGTTTCGAGCCTCGATGGTTTGGGTGTCCCACTTGCCTACGTGGTCTTTTGGAGGTACCCACTTCCAGAAACCCCATCCAATTAAGGACGGTGGGCAGGTTTCTGAGGTTCCAGCACCATATGGGGTGTCTCAATTTTTAACAACTGGCAACCCCACACAGAGAGAAGAGCAGCAAGAAGAGAGTGAGGGGACTTCAAAACAGAGGCACCTTTGAAAGGTTGTAACAGCTTCATGAACAATGAGAGTCAAAGCTGGTGCAGCCCTTGGTACACTGGGAAACCCTTTTAGATAGTTCATTTTGGCCATGGGTGTGGTCTTTCTCGCTCACCATCACTCCATTGGCATTTGGTACTCATGACTCCCACCATGTTGAAACCTGATGGAGCAGCTGGGGATGCCATTCTGGAGGCCTGATCCACCTTTGGATAGATTCTTCCATCCCCCTCATTATTCTCCTGGTGCTAATCGATGGATATCACTGCCGCCATACAAGTAGTCACAGTCATTGGTCATCCACCTCCGGCAACAACATCCAAGGCCTCAGATCATCAACACATCGCCCTAATCTGATTATCTCTCTCCATCCCAGCTTCAAACCCACCTCCATGGGAACAGGCTCTACTTATCAAAAGCTTCCCCTCACATAAGCTCCAGGTAAAGAGATTGGAATCATTCAATTCCTTATGACAAATTCTGATTTTACTGCAAACAACTCAAATGCTTTGGAAACTGAATCTTCGTCAACAGATACCAGCTTGAAGTTGTAATTTCAGCATCAACGTTCTCATTCAGTCCCAACACAGCATTTCTGTTGAGTTCTATGACAAATGAATCCTTATTGTTCATCAGAGAGGAATAAGACTATCTAAACTGACTGATGGTCAATGATTCATCTAACCAAGAGAATGTTTAGTGCCTGATCAATTCATTTGTTTTGAGTAAGTTCAGGTGTTGAAGCCTTACTCCAAGCACCTGAGAATAGAATGAAAGTCACCATTTGTGCGCAGTGCTGAGCATGTGCATCATTATCTGAAAAGCCATCTTTCAAAGTGTCATCTTTTTGGATGAGATGAGATAAACTAAAGCCCCATCTGTTTTCTCAGGTAAACAGAAAAGATTCCATGGCACTATTTCAAAGATGATTAAAGGCAATTTCCCCATGCCTTGGCTAATACTTCTCCTTCACCCAATACTTAAATTAGATGGTCGTGGAGATTTATTTCGCTGGTGTTTGTGAGAGTTTGCTTTGTGCCAAGCATCAAGTGACTGTTACTTTCTTACATGAGAACAGCGACAATGTCTCAAAAATCTTTCCATGGCATTAGGTTTGGGGGCATGTTCCCAGGTCAGGAAAGAATAATGTAACTGTAAACAAGAGTCCTGTTCTTCCATTTTAAAACATAACAATTGCTGTCCTTGTGAAAATGCTGACAAACTGATTCCACTGGCCTACCTGCCCATGGTTAAATATCAGAGTTGCATGGAGTGTAACTGTTCCTATTGTGTTGGATCAAAACCTCAAATTCTGTGAAAAATCAATATGAAACCATGTTTGTACTGAACAAATTTCCATCAGATTTTTTTGCAGGGTATTTGGTATGCGAGATATGATAATCAAAAGTACCCCTGGTGTGTTATACATCTCCCCGAATTCAGATTCTGCTTTGGAATGACTCTGTTCCTTGTAGTTTCACCATGAGTTAACTCCACTTTGTCTATCATGTATTCTCTTGGTCTTCCTCCTATACACCTGACTCCTAGCTTAATTGGTAAGATACTTTGTAACAATCATTTCCTCAGATCACGACGTGGTTTGCTTCAGCCTTGACTTCAACGTGAAGGATTCATGAGATCAACATTGGAAGTGGAATACTGATCCTGAGGGGCAGGAAGCAAGGAGGGACGTGGGGACTTAATTGTGTGGGAAGCCTCCAACTATACTCCTGATGGCAGGATGAAAGCTTGTAATTAAGATCTCAGAATTCTAAAGATAGGTCGAGCTATTCTACATCAACTATTGGAAACCCTTCTGCACACATTTGCATGCTCATTAAAAGGCCAGCTTACTAGAATAAAGTTCTTTTCCAAGTAAGTTTTCCATCAGCAAACATTACATCCTTTCTGATTGTCAGCTGCCCATAAGAGGTGTGAAGCACCTAGATCTTGGAGAAAGTAGCCGCTACTTTGTCCTCTTTGGGGAGAACTCATCTTTATAGAACAGAATTCCTACAGTGTGAAAGCAGGCCATTCAGACCTTTGAGTCCACACCAACCCTCCAAAGACCATCCCACCCAGATCCTATCCCTGTAACCCTGTATTTCTCCTAGCTAATCCACCTAGCCTGCACATCTCTGGACTGTGGGGGGAAACCGGAGGACCCAGAAGAAATCCACACAGACACGAGGACAATGTGTAAACTCCACACAGACAGTCACCAGAGTGAGGAATTAAACTTGGGTCCCTGGCGCTGTGAGAGAGCTGTACTAACCACTGAGCCACTGTGCTGCCCTGTGTACTGGGCCATGAATAAGATTATGTGGCTGTGGTCTAAGTTACACAGGGCATGGAAGACGATGGATGGAGTGATGTTGGGATATCACAGATATTGGTCAAGAAGGGTGGCCAAGGGAGACACTCTTTCTGGGGAAGATCAGCGAACCTGAACATTTAGCTGCAGGCACCACTCTGAAAATCCAACTTACACTGCTAGCTTGCTGGGAATGAATGGCTATCTGGTTGTGCTTTAAATATGGTGTCAAGGCTTTAAACCATTTACAGTAATAGTATGGGTTAAGGACTATTGCCTGTCCCCACCATATGATTCACCAAGCTCCTCACTTATGCGTATATAATGGCTTGAGTGTAGCAATAGAATTATGCAAGAGAAGCCTGCTTGCCCCTGAGCAGAAATGATGTTCACGCCCACTCCCATCGTTGAACTTGAGCTGCATAACAGAAAATTCCACCCAGTAAGCAGGGAGGGTCTTTATGCTAACTGGAGACTCATTGATGGAAATGATTGGGACCTTTTATGACAAACAGTCAAAGAAAACCCCAAATTTGGCAATGATCAGTTCCACAGTTTGTTTGCAGTTCTGAAAAAGGCTTGGCATTTGAGTGACCCATTCAAAACAATGACTGTGATGAAATGATACTGACAACGTCAGTTCCTTCAAGACAAAATCTAATCTGTTCATGAATGCTTGATCTCCCCTTGATTAATTTTGACAGCAAATCATGAAATAAAATGTAATTGTAGCATCGATCCAACAGCTAGACTTGAAGGCAGCTAAGTCAACTCATGTCTGTACAAACTAAATGTAGTGGCTTCTGAATATTGTTGAAAAGCAGCAGCCATATCAGAGATAGTAGGAACTGCAGATGCTGGAGAATCCGAGACAACAAGGTGCAGGGCTGGATGAACACAGCAGGCCAAGCAGCATCATAGGAGCAGATAGGCTGACGTTTCGGGCCTAGACCCTTCATCAGAAAAGGGGGAGGGGAAGGGGGTTCTGAAATAAATAGGGAGAGAGTGGGAGGTGGATAGAAGAGGGATAGAGGAGAGGATAGGTGGAGAGGAAACAAACAGGTCGAAGAGGCGGGGATGGAGCCAGTAAAGGTGAGTGTAGGTAGGGAGTTAGGAAGGGGATAGGTCAGTCCAGGGAGGACGGACTGGTCAAGGGGGCGGGATGAGGTTGGTCGGTAGGAGATGGAGGTGCGGCTTGAGGTGGGAGGAGGGGATAGGTGGGAGGAAGAACAGGTTAGGGAGGCAGGGACGAGCTGGACTGGTTTTGGGATGCGGTAGGGGGAGGGGAGATTTTGAAACTTGTGAAATCCACATTGATACCATTGGGCTGCAGGGTTCCCAAGCGGAATATGAGTTGCTGTTCCTGCAACCTTCGGGTGGCATCGTTGTGGCACTGCAGGAGGCCCAGGATGGACATGTCGTCTGAGGAATGGGAGGGGGAGTTGAAATGGTTCGCGACTGGGAGGTGCAGTTGTTTGTTGCGAACCGAGCGTAGGTGTTCTGCAAAGCGGTCCCCGAGTCTCCGCTTGGAGCAATGACTTGGTGAATATTTGCATTTCCTTGATGTTTTACTGACTTATCTATATAACGGGCCCCAAGTCCAGCCTTCAGTCTGTGCTGTGAAAAATATATAGCAGTATAGGGTTAATAATTTTTTTGTGTGATGTGGACGTCGCTGGCTGGCCAGCATTTATTGCCTGTTCCTAGTTAACCTCGAGAAAACGGTGGTGAGCTGCCTTTTTGAATCGCTGCAGTCCACCTGTCGTGGGTTTCCCCACAATGCTATTAGGGAGGGAATTCCAGGATTTTGACCCAGCGATAGCGAAGGAATGGCAATATATTTCCATATCAGAATGGCGAGTGGCTTGGAGGGGAACTTGAAGGTGGTGGTGTTCCCATATATCTGTTGCCATTGTCCTTCTAAATGGAAATAGTCCTGGGTTTGGAAGGTGCTGTCTGAGGATTGTTGGTGAGTTTCTGCAGTGCTTCTTGTAGATAGTACACACTGCTGCTACTGAGCGTCAGTGGTAGAGGGAGTGGATGTAATGCCAATCAAGCGGGCTGCTTTGTCCTGGATGGTGTCAAGCTTCTTGAGTGTTGTCGGGGCTGCACTCATCCAGGCAAGTGGGGAGTATTCCATCACACTCCTGACTTGTGCCTTGGAGATGGTGGACAGACTTTGAAGAGTCAGAAGGTGAGTTAGTCGCTACAATATTCTTAGCTTCTGACCTGCTATTGTAGCCACTGTGTTTGTGTGGTAAGTCCAGTTGAGTTTCTGATCAATGATAACCCCAGGATGTTGATGCCAGTGGATTCAGTGATGGTAACACCGTTGAATGCCAATTTAACCTCAATAATTAGATCCTGGCTAAACTACAGGGGTCAGACAGATCACCATCCAGAAGGTTGATGTAGATTTTTTTTTTTAAATTCATTGACAGGATGAAGGCATGACTGGCTAGGCCAGCATTTATTGTCCATCCATAGGGCAGAGGGCAGTTAAGAGTCAACCACATTGCTGTGGGTCATGTAAGCCAGACCAGATAAGGATGGCAGTTTCCTTCCCTAAAGGACATTGATGAACCAGATGGGTTTTTCCTGACAATTGACACTGGATTCATGGCCACCATTGGAGTCTTAATTCCAGGCATTTATTGAATTCAAATTCCACGATCTGCCATGGCGGGATTCAAACCCGGGTCCCCAGAACATTCCTGGGTCTCTGGATTAACAGTCCAGTGATAATACCACTGGGCCATTGGTCTCTCCCTATTTTAAGCACCCTGTTCAGAAATGTTATGACACACCTCTGAGGCAGAGGCAGAAATCACTCGACACCAGGTTATAGTCCACCAGGTTTATTTGAAGTCACAAGCGCTGCTCTTTCCTCCGGTGAAGTGGAGAGAGGTACAAAGGCACAGAATCCTCTGAGGCAGGTGAGACTTGAACCTGGACCTTCTGAAACAGGTTGGATGCTTCACAGCCAGGTCTATGATCAAAATAGCTCAGAGTTCCCATAAGTAGTATGCCTATTTTGTTGAGGTAAGGGAGTGTGGAAAGAATTTGTGAAAGAAAGAACGAGGAAGAAGGGAAAATATTTGAGGGGCAATAAAACCAAGCCCTTTTTGGTGGTCTTCTGTTCAAAATATATATTCACTGATTAGGTAACATTAAATAATCCAGTGGGCAAGGTGTTAAAATTCCCAAATGCGTTGACAATACATTCACAGTTGCTGCACGTATAAGAGATCTATGTGGATAAACTTGAGTTTATCACCTATGGCCTATTAATCCCGTAGAACATTGTGGACTGAGTAAGGTGACAATTAAACTTAATAGGAAAGGACTCTGTGTGAATGTGTGCAACCTTTATTATAAACAGTGTATTATCTTGTGAGAAATCAGTCAAAACTATGAATAACTGCAACAAACAAGCACCGGAAGTGATCAATCTAAACGCAAGTCTCGGTCTCACTTCTATTCATGCTGAATGACTATCAGCAAGGCCCCTGCAAATTCCTCCCATTTCCTACACACCTAGATTCCACCCTGGGCCATTCCTGTTTGTATTCAGATTAATGTTAGTACTAATATGGATATCTGCTGAGGTTCTGGTAGATTTATTCATATCCACTCTATAAACAACTGCAACCTGTGTCAGCAATGCACAGAAAATGATGGCAAAAAAAAATTGCAAAATCTTACTGTTACCTGCATATCGAGAGACTGGTCTGAAAGTATCTCAGTCTGTGGGTGTCTGCACATACCCTGTCTCTGATGCTGCTTGTTCCTTATCTGTTAAGAAGATTCATCAACTCTGTATGTACAGTAACACTCCTTTAGTGACCTCTGTACATAGTAGGTTCTCAAATGCAGCTCTGTAGTTTACTCTAAGAACTCCCTGCTCATTCTCGACTGATCCTGCCTTTCTTCCTGAAGTTAAAAGGCTGGTGATCTGTACATCAAGACACAGGAGTCTTATTATATAGGAAAGGTGTCATGCAGTTGGATGTATTCCACTAGCATTGCTTGTGCAGGACCCAGCACCTCACAAATGAAGAAATGCTGCAAAGGGCTGATCAGAGGCATCTGTGAGACTCGTAGCAGAATGATGACTGTAACTGGCAGGAAATGTGTTTTGCCTCCCATAGGTACACGCTGTCAAGAGTGACATTTGAATGTGCATCAACAAATGGGAGAAGGTGTGGCCAGCTAAAGAAGACTTGGTGAAGTGCAGTTAGGAAGGACCCTTACAAGTAAGACGTCCCCACCCACCCACAAAGAGGATATTAAGCCAATAAAACAATACTCTGACCAAAAACTGACATCCTACCATTACAAAACTTTAATCCATGTTGGTTCTTATGATTCACAATTGTGCTTTCCCCTTCAAAATACCAATGCTGTCTCTTAAAATGACACAAATTATTGGGCTTTTGAAAAGAGTTTGAGAGCCCATATTCAAATGGACACTGATTTAAAAAAAAGAACACAGTGAGAGGTCAGCAGAGCTTGGGGAAAAACATGGGCTGGCGGGCTATGCTGTACCTAAATGTAGCCATGACAGATTAATTTAAATAATAGTATTTTAATAACTATTTGTAAGTACAGATGTTGAGCAATAGTTTTCTAATCCTTGATTTAACCTTCCATCCAAGTGGTGATCGTTCCTCCTGTGCAGCACTCTCTCAACACTGAATCACTGGGGGAACGATAGCATAGTGGTATTAATTGCTGGACTGTTAATCCAGAGACCCAGGTAACGTTCTGGGGACCTGGGTTTGAATCCCACCATGGCAGATGGTAGAATTTTAATTCTGATTTTTTTTTAATTGAATTCAAGAGTCTAATGATGACCATGAAACCATTGCTGAAGGCCAGGAAAAACTCACCTGGTTCACTAATGTCCTTTAGGGAAGGAAACCGCCATCCTTACCTGGTCTGGCCTACATGTGACTCCAGACCCACAACAATGTGCTTGACTCTTAGCTGACCTCTGGGCAATTAGGGATAGCCAACAACGCCCTCATCTCATGAATGAATAAAAACAAAAATTGGAATGTCAGTCTGGACTATGTATTTAATCTCAGAGCACGTGAGCGAGAGAGACTTTGTGTGAAATTAAACACGGTTAAGTGTCTGGTCAGTGAATGTTTTGATCACTGCTGGGTTTTTGGACAGCTGTACTGGCCATTTTTCCCAAAGGAGCAGTCATAGCTCATCATCATCTTGGTTACAACAGTACCCATAAAAATGTCAAGATAAAAACCAAAAGGACGACAGATGCTGTAAACCAGGAACAAAAACAGAAGTTGCTGGAAAAGGTCAGCAGGTCTGGCAGCATCTGTGAAGAAAAAAAAAAATCAGAGTTAACGTTTCAGGTCTGGTGTCCATTCCTCTGAACTGTTCCAAGGAAGGGTCCCCGGACCTGAAACATTAACTGATTTTTTTCTTCACAGATGCTGCCAGACCTGCTGAGCTTTTCCAGAAACTTCTGTTTTTGTCCCATAAGTGTCATCTTTGGACACTTGAGCCTGGGTTCAAAAGTGCCGCTGCAATTGACTTGAAAGTCCTGACTGGGTCAGTAAGCAAAACCAAAGTCGACAATGAGACTGAATCCTTTGGTGCAGACTGTCCGATCCTCAGTGCGTATGGGTCAGCCTGAATGGCAACAGGGGAATTTCAATTAGCCTAAGACTCCCTAGGTTGGAGAGGAAAGCCAAGCAGAGTTTCTACCATAGATTGCAATCCAGTGACTCTTGCCATACATTGTGCACAGTAAAGAGCTCAGCTGTGTTGCCTGTGCCAGTAGAGCGGCCTGCTCATTACAGCTCACAAGTGAAGTAGGGCTGACTGTTCCAAAAACCCTCTAGGCAGCTATGCAAAGGAAAGGAAGAAAGGAAAATGGAGTAAGAATATGCTGCTTTTAGAAAAAATAAACAGGAATGGCCATTCCCATATGGTCTGACAGGTTTCAAGGCTGGATCCCGTGGAAGTATGTGAGGAGCCCCAAGACATTTTCCAAATGCTAAACTGGTTTTCCAAACTGTGTCCTGTTACTAAACAAAGATGCAAGGTGATAGTATGAATTTTCTTAGCAGTGTGTTAAATGTCCAGACTACAGCCGACAGCGATTGGGAATATGTAAATAAAGGCATTATTTCTCTGGCCAGAAAATAAATGGGGGTAGAGGACATGATGACAGCAATGCCTAATCCCACTCACCTAACTGTGTGTAGCCTCACATACGACCAGTAAATCAACTTTAAGAAAAGGAAATTTCATTCACTCTCCTTTACTTCTCACTCAATCAATTTCCCTTACAGGATATTCATCTCAATCTGCTCAAAATTTAATGGAACAATCTATTTCTAATACAATTCGAGGATTATTAAATTCTTGACAGGAACCTAGAGGGCAAACATGATTAGTCCAATTCAACCTGGGATTCCATTAAAGCTGAAACATTACAATTAGGGATCACAAGCTGGCTGCAGCTCACCACAAAGTCATTCATCATTTGTCCAAACAAAGTGGGAGCGTTGAGGCCAACGAACCCTTTCAACAGTTTACTTATTTGTGTAAAATCAATTGAAGTAGGCTGCAGCTTTTCCCCCTCCCCTTTCATGACATTTACCCATGCAGGAGATGCACCACCTGCCCCTGTTAGCTGCTTCCTCTCCACTGATGCCAAACACTCCTTCCAAGTAAAACAGTAACTTACTTGTGCTTCTTTCAGTTCAGCATACTGTATTCTCTGTGTGGTCTCCTCTACCCCAGGGAGACCACACATAAAATATTGATACGGTTGCAGAACACCTCTGTTCAGTCTGCAAGCAATATTCAGGAGTTTCTGGTTGCTTGGCAGTTTAATTCTCCATCCCATTCCCAGTCTGACCTCTCTATCCTGGGCCTGCTTCACTATATCAATGCAAACCATAGCAAGCTCAGCATCAGCATCTTACCTTCACAGCCCTCATGTTTGAGCATTGAATTTTGGAATGACCACACCTTTAGCCAGATGACAAATTTTGGTGGCAATTTTACTATTCCCATTTACAATTGCTCTGGCAAAATCATTTTCATGATTTTTAGCCTTGCATCATCATCATTTCTGTAATTTAAAATTTCTCTTTCCTTCATTCCATCCTATCACACATCTCCCCTTTCCGTCTTCCTCCCAGCCCTTTACTCTGCTTCTATACTTGCTTTAACATCTTTCGTTGCTCTGCCTTTTCACAGTCGGAGGGAAACTCAGCACCTCAAACATCAACATTGCTCCTCTCTCCACAAATTCTGCAATGCTGGCTGCATTCTTGGCAGCATTTTCCAGCCTTTCCTTTTGTTTTTCGTAATGGCTCCAAAAGAAATCGACAAAACATCTGATAAAGAAAGTAATGCTCAAAATCATTTACTGTCTAAATCTTATTCAGTCTTCACTCATTCGTTAAAAGCTCAGTTAAGAACTGTACTGTTCCCTGTGGTGGATAGGAAGATTCCAGATTCAGTCTTAAGGCTTTGTTGAACCAAGTGATCTCAGCAAGGACTGTAATGCCAATGCCACAATTGGTTACAAGATCTCCATGCCAGGTATTATGATCCCAGCTGATTGTAATACTGGACAAGTCAGATTCCAGAGTGGATCCTGGCTTGATAGACCACAAGTTTTATTTTTGCAATTTTGCTACTGTAGTGATCTAATCACCAAAGTATTCATACAAGGCTGTCATTGTACTTTTAACAAAAGAACACAAGTTCATTACACAAAGGAAACAAATCTACACAGACAATTTGGAAAGTTCTTACCATAAACAGCACAAAGCAAGATTCAACCCTTTCTTCCAGCAAAATCATTTACAGACACTCAACCCCAGCGACGAATCATTCCTATCTTCACTTTAACATTTATTGCTCAACTGATGGTAGTGCAAGCATTATTCTTTGGTGACTTTCTGAATTTTCACCAGATGTGATTCACCCGATCTCTCCCAGAGACACAGAGCAATTAAATAACTAGTTTTGATCGGTCTTCACTGAAGGAAAAAAAAGCAAAATAACAAAAAAAAATCCCCAGAAGTGCTAGGGGGCAAGGTACTTTTGGGAAAGAGGAACTAAAGGAAATTAGTATTCACAAAAAAATAAGAAAGAGTGCTGAAAAAAATTAATAGAACTGAAGGCTGACAAAACCCCAGGCCCTGATGATTTATGTTGGAATATTAAAGGAGGTGCCATGAATGTAGTGGATTTATTGATTGTCAGCTTCTAATATTATGTAAATTCTGGAACTGACCTATCAGATTGAAGGCTGGCAAATATAATCCAACTCTAAGAAGTCCAGACTGGTCAGCCTAATATCAGCAGGAGGGAAAAATCTCGAGTCTATTGTAAAGGATGTGATAAAGGACACTCATGGGATTGGTGATAACACATTAGCATGGACCACAAATTGCCTGGCAGACAGGGAATAGGCAGAATGGATTATTTTCAAAGTGGAAGGAGGTGACAAATGGGGATCCACAGGGAACAGCGCTCGGACCCTGCTATTCACAAGATAAATCAACAATTTGGATGAGGGAATCAAGTACAATATTTGCCAAGTCTGCTGATGACACAAAACCAGGTAGGAGTGTGACAGGTAAGGAGGATGTAGAGGCTTCAGAGTAATTTAGACAAGTTGAGATAGTTGGCAAGGATATGACAGATGTAGTAAAACATTGATAAATGAGAGATCTTTCACTTTGGTAGGAAAATAGAATGACAGGTCATTAGTTAAATGATGAAAAATTGGGAATGGTTGATGTACAAAAGGTGTCCTTGTACCTGGTCATTGAAAGCAAGCATGCAGGTGCAGGTAGCAGTTAAGAAGGGAAATGATATGTTGGCATTTGTTGTAAGAACAAGGACATCTTGCTGCTGCTGTACAGGGCCCTGATGAGCCCACAGCTGGAGAGCTATGTGCAGTCCTGGCCTCCTTACCTCAGGAAAGAGATAACTGCCATAGAGAGAGTGCAGTGAAAGTTCACCAGATTGATTCCTGGGATGGCATGTTTGTCGTATGAGGAAAAGTTGAGTTGACTGGCTGTGTATTCACCAGAGTCTTGAAGAATGAGAGGGGATGTCATTTAAAATTATAAAATTCTGACAAGGTTGGCCATTCCATATGGAGCAGTGATGTTTCCCCTGACTGGAAAAACTAGAACAAAGGGCTACAATCTCAGGATGCCATTTCAGGCTGGGATGAGAAGAAATTTCTTCAAAGGATGGTGAACCTGCGGAATTCTCAGAATAAATTTATAAAGTGAATATATTTTAAAAAGAAACAGACAGAATTCCAAAGACTAAACATGTCAAGGGGAATGGAAAGAGAATGGGAGTATGGCATCGACATGGAGGATCAGCCATGATCATGTTGAATAGTACAGCAGGCTTGACGGGCTGAATGGCCTTTTCCCCTGCTCCTATCCATCTGTTATCAACATAACTTTGGCTTTTATTTTTAAGAAAGGCGCCTGCAGAGGACTAAAACCAAAAACCCATTTACCTCTAAACTCCAAGTTCTTAAAACAATATGCTACATTCATTCATCCCACAGGCAACAAGGGGGAATAAAATTAGCAGGGATTTTGAAGATATTCTGGTAATCTTGCATTTAGTGGATACCAGAAATTTTAGAAGCAGACTCGACTGGGAGAACAGCCTGGGTAAGAGTGGCTACGTTCATATGCAAGTGTGGGCACTGGGGAAAGGTCTCAGCAGTGTAACCCAACTTGAGAGAGTAAGGCGGACCATAATAAAGTCCAAAGTCTCAAATATGAAAACTTATGAATCACAGCGAAAACTGGAGGAACTACATCTCAGCTTCAGACTAGGCATTTGACAACCTTCTGCGTTCAATATGTAGTTCAACACCTTCAGATTGTGAACTCTCTCCCATTTCTTCCCTTTCTTTTAGCTTTACTGGTTTCAGTTACTGTCACCATGTCTTCTCTCCCCTCCCCCCAACTCCAGTGGGACCAGTTGTTCTTTCCAGTTTGACAGTTAGACACACCATTGTTCTGCCATTCTCACATTGCGATCACTTAATGTGCGCTAACAGCACCCTTACTCCCCCAGGACTCTACCCCCACGCTATTGCATAAATATGCTGCCTCCTCCACATTTCATGTCAGTGCTGATGAAGAGACATCTAGACTCGAAACATTAACTTGCTCTCACTCCATGGGACGCTGCCTGACCAACTGTGATTTCCAGCAGTTTTTGTTTTTGGTACAGATTCCAGCATCTGCAGTAAGTTGCTCCTGCAGTTTTGCAATTTTCTTGAGATAAAGGCCATTGTTATTCTGTTTCCATTGAAGAGGCAGGACATGGCTACACATATATTCTGTTCTATATTGCATACAAGTTCGGAAGGGCTAAGTTGAAACATTTTCTGACTCTCCTTGTCACTTGTTGACAAAGCAAGCAATAATCTGGTAACAGCAGCCCATCTTGGTCAGCAATCAAGCTCTCTATTTGTGGCAATGACAAAAAACCCAGAAGAAAGGAACGGTCAAATATCTGATGATTGTTTTCAGCCAGTATGTCTCTCTAACACGCCATCCGTGTCTCCTTGGCATGACAGTTACTAATTGCAATGATGGCAATCAATAGAGAGTCCGTTCTTTCATATCAGAGACACTCTTCCATGTCAGTCAGGACATCACAATTACATCCCACAATGTCTCTCGCTGCCATTTCTTATCAAGGCAGGTGTTCTTTTTTTAACATCTATCCCTCACAAATCGATGCCTGGTCTCTCTGCGCCTGTCTTCATTCTGTCTTCCCCCAGATGAAGAAATGCAATGACAGTTCTCCAAAGACGATCTTCAGCTCTCAACCATTGATACACTCAGATTGCAATGCCCTGTAAAACTTCCAAATCTTCTTCACTCCAAACACACAATACCATCTAAAAGAGAAATTGGCAGCTAGGGCTTGTCAGAGAAACATAGGCATAGAGTCATGACTAGCAAAGGTTTTTCATTGGATAGAGATTGGTTACTAAGGTTCTTACAAATGAATTAAGTTGCTACAATGAGCAATTGGTCTCTCTCATTCACAGGCAAATACTAAATTAGATGTCAAGGGCTGCCAAGACACACAAGCCTTGAAAGTCATTGATGCCTTGGCCATGACAGGATACAATAACCACCTTAGTGTCCAGCATAATTATGTTCCTCATCATTTTGCTAAATTGTTTCTGCTTTATTTAAAATTTGTTCATGGGATGTGGGTGTCACTGGCTAGCAATCATTTATTGCCCATCCTTATTGCCCTTAAAACAGAGGGCCAGCAAGTAAACCTATCTTAACTAAGTTTCCATTCTCATCTCAATCCTCAGTTGTTGTGCGGAGAACGTTGACTGTGCCTTTTTAAACATTTGGTCATGGGGAATCATTGGCTGGATAAGCATTTATTGCCCATCCCTTACTGCTTTGAACAAAATGGTTTCAGAGAGCAGCTAAGAGTTAACCTCTGCTGCGGGTCTGGAGTCACATGTAAGCCAGACCCAGTAATGACAGCAGATTTCTTTCCCTGAAGGGACACTGGTGAATCAGATAGATATTTATGACAATCAACAGTTTACATGGTTATCATTCGGTTAGAATTTTTAAAAACAAATTCACATTTCACCACCTACCACGGTGGGATTCGAACCTGCATCCCGAGTACACCAGAGACATCATCACTACGCCACACCCTCGCCATGGATCTGAAACCAATGCCTGCATTAGACATTTTGCATCTGTTAAGAGGCAGTTTAGTGCTCATTTCAGATTCATCCAAAAACTAGCCTAGGTCCAAATGGTGACAATGTAGGATCTGCTGTTGTCAGGAGGACTGACTCTATATATGGCCATACCCGTGTGGTGTGGTCAGCTTGGTCAGTCAGAGTAAGAGTTTCAGGCCAGCAAAAGAAAACGAGGCCATTTACTGATGCTTACTTACACCAACCTGGCACATTGCTGCTCATGGTCTAAACGGAGAACAAGTCAATCTTAGATTGTGAGTCAACATACTCAGCAATCATTCTGATCATCAAAACATGCCAACGATTTTGGCCTCATTTCTCTCATCATTGATAAACTGGTAAGAAAAGAGCTTCGACACCAGCAAATACCACCTACAGTGTGCAAGGAGGTGAGCAGTTTCTAAGCAAGTTTAAGTTGAAGTCAATGTTTATGCTTCTTGTTGACAGTTTATCATAAGGAGAGAGAAAACTTCCCCTGAATTTATGACAGTGAGTGAATGAGTTCTCTCAGGATAATAACTAAGGATAGAGAATAGGCCAGAAATTTGTTTCATAAAATCATGGAATCCCTGCACAGTTTGGAAACAGGCCAATCAACCCAATAAGTCCACACCACTTCTCCGAAGAGCATCCCACCCTGACCCATCCCCTTACCCTATCCCTGTAACCCTGCATTTCCCATGGCTAATCCACCTAATTTACACATGGACATTCCGGGCAATTTAGCATGACCAATCCACCTAACCTGCATATCTCTGGACTGTGGGAGGAAACCGGAGCACCCGGAGGAAACCCACACAGACACGGGGAGAATGTGCAAATGCCACGCATACAGTTGCCCGAGTATGTGCTGAAATTGAACCTGGGTCCCTGGTGCTGTGAGGCAGCAGTGCTAACCACTGAGTCACCGTGTGGCCATTCATTCATTTTTAAATTTAAGTCCCAGCCTTGCACAGTGATGGATGATATCTAACCTCAGTGTTGGAGCTAGGAACTCAACCTCTTATCTATCCTGAGGAACAGTATATAACCTTGTGATGGACTCTACTGAACTCCGACTGTTTACATTTCTCAGGATCCCAGCTCTTGTTGCTCACTGAGTAACTGACCTGAACAAAGATCTATTTATCTCCATGTAACGCAAGAGATTCCAGAGTAAGATAGGTTACTTGACCACCATCAAGCACATCCTTCTTTAGGCCAAATGCAATCCAACTGAACATAAATCACCCGTCAATCCATTGATTCTCCTTAGGGGTATCTGCATAAGTACATGTCTGATCCCAAGGCCCAGCAAATAAAGACCTTGAAATATGTTCCCGTTCTCATCTCCTTCTCCAGTCAATGTCCAGACAACCTTGAATGTATGCAATGAACCACTGCTGTTAGATATTTGATCAACAAGGGAGACAAGAGTTATGGGGGTTGCAGAATGGCATGTGAAGCCAGAGTCAAATCAGTCATGATTTTAATCACAGCAGGCTTGATAGACTGAATGGCTCACTTTTGCTCCCAGTGCGTGTGTTTGTCTGTTAGAATAAAAAATTCTAATATTAAATAATAATAATTTAGAATAAAAAGATTCAATGGCACAATGCTGTATATTCCTACATGCAAAAATATGCTTCTTTTCTCCATGATGAAATAGGTCTTTCTTTTGAAAGTATGAAATATCACCTCCTTTGATCACATTTTGAAGATAGCAGTCTTCGAGATAGATAATGGTGGCATCAACTGCAGGAGAATTGTTGGCCAGCAAATGGGGAGAATTCCCAATGCTTTTTTGATTCCTGTAAGGCAGTCTTGGGTTGCCCTGTCATCAAACTCTAGACCAAGCAAAGCAGAGCAGAGGGCTGGCCTCAATCTAATATTTCATCTGCAGGACAATTAAGCAAGGTTGGCTGCTAATCCAGAAACAGCATTACTTATACCATGTATTTGGGTGGCTTTATACACTGAATGCGTGTAGACAACAGTCCTGGGAACAAAGCCTTCCTTGTAAAATGTCTCTTGTTTATTATGGCCTCAATTCACCCAGGAGGTGATTACAGTCAGGAGAATAGGTCAAAGCAAACATTTGCCCTGGAATGATATGAAGAGATTGAATAGAAACCCAACACACCTGTTCATCCTCAATCACTTGAAAGACTCAGTCACACCAAGCCCATATGGCAGGGTCTGAAACACTTTAAGCTCAGAATCAATAGCTATAGATTTGGAGCTTTCGTTATTCATCAGACTGTGGAGAGAAGGAGACAGCTCTCTAGAGTGCAGAGTGTGGGCAGAGCCAATGACACTTATTAAAAGTACATTTGCTCAGAAGCATTCCTTCAAATCAATAATAATTATCAAAGCCACAGAGCATCAGACAAGAGAGAGAAAAAAAAAAATCACAATTTCAACCCTTTTCCCAGAGCTAAATATTGTACTGTTTGATTTCAAGCCTCCTGCTCTGCCATTACAAATGGAACAGTTTTAATGATCATTCTTCAATATTTCATTACATCTTTCTGCCTTGCCCTTTCAGGTCCACCCACCATGTTACATTTTACCACTCTCCCCCTTGGTCCTAAAATTCAGGCTGAATAATGACAGCCAGCTCATGGGGGTAGGACATTGCACTGATATTGGAGACATGCTGGATGGATTCAAGTTCCCATTCAGCTATTGCTTTCTATTGCCCAAGAAGTTGCCACATTTGTAGGGAAGGGGTTCTCCCCAATAGAAAAGCCCAACATTTCAGCACTCATGTTCACGCTGTTGAATAAATGTGACTTCAGTCATTCCCATGGGTGAAGACAAGTTCCTGCTAACACAGGGAATTTGCAGAAATATAGCACCCAACACAACTTTCAAATGTCGTAAAGTATTTTACAACCAATGAGGGACTTCTGAAGGGCAGCACACAACCAAATGTTGGGGTAAATGGTCACTTGTCAAATTAATCCAATTTGAGAAAATTCCCTGCTCTTCTCACATGGACGTTTTAAGGAGTATAGCCTTAGTTTAACGTCTGTTGCAAAAGAAGGTGCCTCTGAAAATACAGTGCTCTTTCAATATGGCACTGAAGTGGGGCTTTTAAAAGAATTGTTCTATCAAGATGACTGCACTGGTGCTTAGGCAGACATTTGTTGCCCGTTCCAAGTTGCCCTGAGAAGGTGGCGACAGCTAAGTACATCTGAGCGATTTGTTAGGACATTTAAAAGGGCAACAAAGAAACAGCCATCATGTTAAGGAACTGGAAACAAATAGAAATCAGCTGGTCAAAAAGACATATTTCTTTTCCAAAAGACGGCAACAAACCAGTTGGATTTTTATAAAAATGGTCATTTTTATTTTCAACTGGATTTAAAACTGTAAACTACCACAGTGAGATTTGAACTCACGTTTGCTGGATTATTAACCCCAGACCTCAGGTTTTCCAGTTCTGTTAACCACTAAACTATTATACTCAGAACCTTCTGACATTCGTGGCAAAAAGACTAATTGAGGTATGCTGACATTTGTAGGTCACCGCTAACAACGGCAAAGTTAAATAGAAGTACAGACTCTCATATTGGTTACTCAAAATATATTTCCATCAACCTCAATATGCACAGCCCGTTTGGGCATCTGAATGTCCTACACACCATCCCCAGTGGTCTCTGTTGTCGGAGTTGCCATCTGCTCAGAAACTATTGTTGCTGATGAGTTGTCACAGAAGACTTGGGGTGTCTTACTCCAGTAAGAGATCCAGCTGAAAGCACAGATTCTTTGAGAAGTCTTTTATTTACACACATCAAACTATTTGCAGGACCACCAAGCACAAGGTCAGAGCCTTTGCTCCTCCATCACATTCTCATCATTCATCTCTCTCTGCTCAGTGGTGAAACAGGACTTTGGTAGCAGCTTCATACTTTATTTGATGCAGCAGTCTGGTGCCCCTGAAATAAATTTGGGAAACCACTGACACAGGAGCTTATTCAGAAAGAGCTCTCAGTGCCTCACCTGCCACCTCCCTGGCAGCAAGGTGCCAGTGGGGGATGAATTCAGTAACAGGGAAGACGGGGAGCAGTACGACAGCAAGGATTGGGCAGCAGGACATCTGGAGGGTGGAATCGGAGGAGAGCAACAGCAAATTAAATGGGCGGGAAGCTCTGTCACCGCTGTGCAACATCATCGCTGTCACCTGCACACCAGCAGCTCTCTTTGCAACCATCTTGGCTTCATTAACTCTGACTCCATTTGTCCATAGAAAGCTCCTACAAACACCAAACTGCTCATAACAAATTAATCTGTTTTAGTGACGTTGGTCGCAGAATTAAATGCTGGCCCATCCAGTATACTGGGTCGATCTTCCCATTTTTTTGTTCAAATAATGCCCTTGGAGCTTTTACCACATTTCCTACATGACAACATTAACTACATTCCAAAAACAACATAACTGAGTGTAAAGCTTTGAGACATCTGGTGATTGTGATAAAAAGTAAATAAATGCAAGTTCTCTCTTGTCCCATTTGAGGAAGTGTAAGTGACTTGGTTTAACATCCATTCAGAAAGATTAAACTTCCAAACAATCTCGGTAATGAACTGGATTTGTTTTTATAGAATCCTTACAGTGTGGAAACAGGCCCTTTGGCCCAACAAGTCCACACTGACCCTCAGAGTATCTCACCCAGACCCTTTCCCCTATAACCCACCTAATCTACACATCCCTGAACACTACGAGCAATTTAGCATGGCCAATCTACCTAGCCTGCACATCTTTGGGCTGTGGGAGGAAACCAGAGCACCCGCAGGAAACCCACACACACACGGGGAGAATGTGCAAACTCCACACAGACAGTCACCTGGTCCTGGCACTGTGAGGCAGCAGTGCTAACCACTGAGCCACCGTGAGTCCTTGTGTATATTTAAGGCTGAGATAGATATAGATTCTTGGGGAAGTGCGGGAAGGTGGGTGTGAGGAATATCAGATCAGCCATAATATCCCAGTGAGAGGCACAGCGGGCTCCAGGGCTGAATGGCCTACTCCTAACTGCTATTTCCTAAGCTTTTGTCGTCTTCCCTGTCAAGTTGCTGGAGTGGGACACGGATACATCACTCTGAGGCAGAGGTGACTGTTATCCACTGAGCCATAGGAGCCATCTTTAACTGGTGTCTGTCCTTCACAGATTTTGGCACGGTCTGTTTTATGACTTTTGTTACCTTTTTTGAGACAACATCAAACATCCTCCCATTTGACCCCAAAAGAAGTGACGGAGACTGGGAGATGTCGATGTTAAAAGGCCAAATGTATTAAAATGTGAGCATTGAGCCTATTATTTAATATCAGAACCTACCTAGTTACATCAGATCCCAACAGCACAGTTCAAAGCAATATTTTACAGATCTGGATCAAATACTGGCAAACCATCAATTATCAGCAGTGCTCCTGTGTGGCTTAACTAAAAAGAATGCACTCAAGCAGTTTAAAACTATTTAAAAGGAATCAATACTAAAGGATACAGTTTCTCTCAATGCTCATGAAGCACTTACCAGTCAGTGGTTACTGACTGTGCAGAGTAATTACTCATTACTGACACCGATTGTGAGCTATCCACACCTCTCAGTCTTCTCTGCAACTCGGTATAAATGCTGCAGACTATCAATTCTCCCAGGAGAATGCTTTGCATCCTATCCTCTTTATTAATCCATATTTCCTATTACTCAACCTGAAAAACTCTCATTTCTTTATTCTGAAATTCATTCCTGGGATGAGGATGTCACTAGTAAGGCCAGCATATATTGCCAGTGTCTAGTTATCTTTGAGAAGGGTGGGTTGAACTGCCTTCTTAGGCTCTACAGTCCATTAAATATCTTGTATGGGGCATCAGCAACACAAGTAAGGCCAGCATATAATCATCCTGCCCCAGTTGCCTAAAGCTTACTCAGTTATTTCAGAGGGCAGTTAAGAATCAACCACGCTGATATGGGTCAAATATCAGCCAGACCAGGTAAGGGTGAGATTTCTGAAGAAGGGTGCCAACCCGAAACGTCAGCTTTCCCGTTCCTCCAATGCTGCCTGGCCTGCTGTGTTCCTTCAGCTCCACACTGTGTCATCTCTGAGTCCAGCATCGGCAGTTCTTACTATATCCAAGGGTGACAGATATAGTTCCTTAAAAAGGATATTTGTGAACCAGATGGGTTTGTAATAACAATTGATGTTAGTTTCAGTAACCAAGAAACTAACTTTCAATGCCAGACACATTAAGTGGCGTTTGAACTCCCGTATGCAGGACATTAACCTTGGTCGTGAATTATTAGTCCTGTAACATTACCACTACAGTACAATCTGTGTAGGAGAGCTCCGACAGAGGAGGTAGGGAGGATACTCCAGGATTATGACCCCACCACAATGAAAAAAAGTGACATTTTGTGTTAAGTAATGAGTTATTTGGAGGGAAAGTTGGCAGTGATGCAGCTCCCAAGTATCTGCTCCTTCTAGAATCTGATTTCTTCCCTGTCTGTTGTGTGATCCACACCTGACCTCCCTCACCCTGACTCTTTACCTGGCTTGCTCTGGATATCATCCATACCAACTCTTCCATCGACTAAAAATTTCCTGCATCGTATTTCCTCTTAGCTATAATGTATCCTGCAAGAGAATACCTTGTCGTCCACCCTGGATCCATATGTGTTTTATTTTTCTATTATTATATTGAAATGCATAGCATTGAGGACATAGAACAGGCCACTCAGCCCAGTGGTCTTATAGTAAAAACAGGAATTGAAAGCTAGTCTCAGATAAACTATCATTGATTCACATGAAAACTCATCTAGTTCACCAAAAGTCCTTTAAGAATTCTGCCTTACCTGGTCAGGCCTACATGTGACTCCAGGCCCACAGCTTTGTGTTTGACTGATAACTACTTTTAGAAATGGCCTAGCATTCCAGACAAAGGGCGATCAAGGATGGGCAACAAATGTTTACTTTAGCAGCAATGCCTACAATCCAAGAAAAAATCCCAAATCCTTATTGGAATTATTAAAAACCAATATTTACTAACCCAAGTTTTGTCATACACTCACCAAACAAACCCCTCCCCACTCCACGCACAAATAGGGCTATGTTCTTTATCTATATACTCCTTCATAATTTTAAGGGCATCCACCAAGTAACCTTTGCTAGGCAAAAAAAATCTAGTATTTTCTAATATGTGAAGAAATAGCCGAGAGCTGTGTTACTCTGGTGCTCTTGTATAGTTCAGTCCTGTTCTGCTATTTGACCACCAACGTAGGTCACAGGTGTACAATAATTTATGTTAAAAAGGCGATAAGGGCCAATTTTCCTGTGTTTGCCAAAGCTGAGCCTCCATAAAACCATTAACTGATACAATAGCTTTAACAGCTTTATTCAAATCATGACGTGCAATCAGGACTTGGGGCAGGATAGATAAGGAGAGCGGCTGAGTAACCTTGGGAATGCAAGGTATCAACCATGCAAGGAGAGGTTTAGTAAGGCTTCCACAATAGCAGATGTTTATCAGGCGGAAAATTAGGCCCAGATCTACAGAGCTTTTAAACCCTACATATCCAAGTAGTTAAAATAAATTCCAATCAAGGCTCTTACATTTGGAAAAATAAAGAGAAATGAGCATCAGGGAATTCTTTACAATGTAATGCTCCCAGTGTAGAGTTTTGTGACGTGGAAAGTCCCATTGAGAAATCGACTGGCCTAATTCATGACCTGTTTAACTTCAATTCTCATTTACAAAACTTCCAGAGTTACACAGACATCCAGAGTCAGGTAACATGATCGATCAGTACAACTTGCCTCGCCAATGGGCACAGGCTGCCCTGTGGTAAACTGTGCAAACTGACATTAGTCCGGTGTAAAGCCACACTGTGGGCAGTGACCAGTGGTACCAATGTGAATAAGCATTCAAAGAATCACTACTGAACTTGACCCTGACTATTGCCAACATCCCCCACAACCTAATTTCATTCAGGGCTTACTCAATATTGCTCCAATGCAGGAACCCTAGCCACATTTTCCGCACTGTAACTCAGGTCATTAAGATAATCCCAACTATCACCTTGAATGGGAGCCACTAATACACGATAGAACTGAATTCTTGATGCATGACTATGTATTTCAGACCAGGAAATGCAGACACCACCGAGCCAGCCGTTTTATCGCAGTAACGTTTTACGTATTTGTCATTTTGACAATGGTTAAACTAATTCGGAAAGCAATCTTGTCTATTTCCCTTTTACATCATCCTCCAATGCTCTCTGTTTGCTTGAATGGCTTCTCTCTCGAGGTGTGCTCTGATGCGTGCTCACTTTCTACCTGCCCCCAGTATTTCTGTAACATGCCCGTCAGTTCCTATCCATCACTGACCCTCTCCATTCTGCAGGAGTCATGACATGTGTCACCTCAGAAGGGGCACTTTAGCTGTCAGATGTGATGGGTCAGGGAAATAGCAAACCTCTTGGTTTAAACAACTTCTGACCTCTGACCTCTGGCTGTCTACTGTGACCCCTAAGGCATTTCCATTGGATTTTTTCAAGCGAATAGCATGGAAATTGCAATACTATTCAAGCAAAGGAAACTTGGTTCGTTCCTAACTTGGTTGCGGGCCCAAAGCACGATGGCTTTGGCTTCTCTTAGTTATGAATACCTCTCTCTCTCTCTCTCTCGTGCATGCGAACACACATAGCCACATATACACACCAGTAAGGGTCAACAGAGTTCAAAAGGTTGTGACGCTTTTAACTGGTTGGTGGAAAAGTAAGAGCTATAAAGAATCACAGAATCCCTAGTGTGGAAGCAGGCCATTCAGCCCATCAAGTCCACACCGACCCTCCAAAGAGCATCTCACCTCCCCACCCTATCCCTGTAACCCTGCATTTCCCATGTCTAACCCACCTAACCTCCACATCCTTGGACACTATAGACCACTTGGCCAATCCACCTAATCTGCACATCTTTGGACTGTGGTAGGAAACTGGAGGAAACCCACGCAGAGATGGGGAGAATGTCTGTCTGAAAGTTTGCACAGTCCCCAAGGCTGGAATTGACAAGGGTCCATGATTCTGTGAGGAAGCAGTGCTAACCACTGAGCCACCATGCCAACCCTAAAGAACTGCATGAGTTCACATTCTACACAGGATCCCATCATCCAAGCAGCTTTAACTGTAGCTTGTGTATTCAAACTACCAAGACTTCAACAGGAAGAATAAGACAACCTCAGATTATATATGGTTAAAGGGGAGTCACAGTACTATCCAGATAACAGGTGCTCAATGGAAGTAGTCTTACCTCAGTCAGAAAACCCTTGGTTCAAGTCCAACTCCCATAACCAGAGCAGATACATAAGCCGACACTTCAGTCAACAGCATCCTTCATCTCAACCAAAACACTGCCTACTCTCTCTGGATGACGTAAATGATGTCAAGTTGTTATTTCAAAGAGAAACACAGTTTTCTAATGAACTTAGCCGATAGATCTTTCTCAACTGACATCATTAAAAAACAGATAACTGTGTTATCTCTGACTCCAGCATCGGCAATTCTTACTATCTAACCTAGTTATTACCTTATTGATGTTTGTGGGATCTTGCTGTGTACAAATCACACATCAGGTTTCCTATATTGCAACAGTGATGACACTTCAATGTTCTTCCTTCATATTAATGGCAGCTTAAAGTAAAATGGTAGATCGAGGAATTTCACAAGACTAACATTTTTGATGTTGATGTCGCAAAGTGCTATTTTCAGTCAAAACCCTTCGAAGCAGAATTTTAAAAATTATGTCGTTCAATGAAAAATAATAAAAATAGCAAATGCTGACTCTGTAGAACGCTCTAGAAACACAAGGTGCAGACACAGGGGAGGAACCTGTATTTATAGCACAGCCTGAATATGCAAAATCAGCAGATTCAAACTCCACACTGCAACCAATTTTTCTACAGCCACAATCAATTCCATATATTAGCAATTTTTCTAGGTATATAAACAAGTTCATTAAGTGTTCAGCATAGAAACAGGCCATTCAGCCCAAATGGTCTATGCTAGAGTTTATATTTGTCATAAACCTCCTCCCAGCCCTCATTGTCTCTCTTTCAGCATAACCTTCAATTCCTTTCTCGCTCATGAACTTATCCAGCTTCCCCTTAACAGCATCAATGTTCTTCAGCTCAACTTCTAAAGCATGGCCTCATCAATTGCCTAATGAATTTATTTGTCCTTTTTCTGGCCTTGAATTTTGGTCTCCCCTCTAAACTAGAAATGAATTGGCTCAATTTTCAGCTGAGGCTAAAGTCCCACAGCTGGGGCAAAAGCAGGAGCTGAACCTGAGGAGAGCAGGACTCTGGGGTAGCATTCCATTGACAGATGCCGGGAAAGTGGCCAACCTGCCTATGCAGGGGGTCAGAGGTAAACAGGTTCTGCAATGCCACCACAAGGAACATGGCATCTGAATGACAGGGAATAATATATGAAAGCCAAGGCCAGGAAGATGATCGACAACTGTCAGAGTAGGATCCCCCGTGCACTGACAGTGTCTTTGTCGCCAGGGTGGGCCATATTGTGCCCATTGAGGAGAGCTACCCTGCAAACCCATAAAAGGTGGCAGCCAGGGGTCAATGGGCAATCATCTGGCAGCGAGACCTTCTGATGTAGGTAAAATGCCTGTGTGGGTGGTGGGAAGAGGCCCTTACTTGGGGTCTTAAACTGCCCAGTTCCTATCTCATTGCTCTCCCCTGCCACATGAATGGGGGGATGGAAGTTCAACCTGTCACCCTTGTCAAGCTTCTTCACAATTTTAAGGGCACTATCAGCTCACTCTCAGGCTCCTATTATCTATGGGGAAAGCCTGTTCAGATGCTGTCGTCCCGGTGAACACTTTTTGTACCCTCTCCAGTGCCCCTCTAGCCTTTCTGTTACAGCTGAGGTGGCATTCTATCTTGCAGGGCAATGGGTTAGCCCAGTGCTGGGTAACTGAGCATTAAGCAGGGCCTGGTTGGTCTCAGGACCTGGCACGCTCCTCTCAGTCAGAGCTTTTAGTTTCTGCTTGCCATTTTCAATGGCCTCCAGATATCACAGCCTTCAGCCAATTGTCAATGTCTGCCATCTTCAGCTCTCCCTTGCAGGTGTCCTTGTAGCAGTGGCACCGGTGCTCTTCATGAGCTTGTGGTCACTTCACTGCGGGCAAAGTCATTGGTTATGTGGCTGACATTCATCTGCCAAATGTGGCCTATTATAGAGACCAGAACAGTGTAGGATCGAGAGAGGGATAACACTGCACAAAAACCTTGCACTAGCATGGTTGCATAAATATTACAACACCTCAGAACACACTGCCATCTCAAATCAACATTCCTGAAGAAAGGGAATGACACGGTTTGAATCTGCCTCTGCACAGAGTTCGATGGGGCTCCTGCTGTGCTTGTAAGAATCAAAAGAGCCCACATGATCTGAGAGAGTCATATAGAGTTGTACAGCACAGAAACAGACCCTTCGGTCCAACCAGTCCATGCCCACCATAATCCCAAAAGAAATTAGTCCCACTTGCCTGCGCTTGGCCCAAATCCTCTCAAACATTTCCTACTCATGCACTTATCCAAATGTCTTTTAAACATTGTAACTGTACCCATATCCATCACTTGCTGTGGAAGCTCATTCCACAGACAAACCACGGTGTGTAAAAAAAGTTTCCCCTCTTGTCTCTTTTAACTCTCTGATGCTAAAGGGTGGATTTATTTTCTGCTACCATTCCTGCACTCAGGCCAGTTAATGGTCAAAATAGTGGGACAACAGTATTAACCCAGCTTTCAATTCCCCTGACCTTGGCTTTCCTTCCCTTTCTTGAAGGTGATGGCCAATGGATGCCTATCGTCTGTCACTATCTAAAGGCAAATGGGCAGAGTGAGGCTGTCCTGTTGTCTCCTTTCCCTGTGGTCCTGTCCTGCTTTTTGGCATTCTCCAGGAAATGGTATGTGTCGGCTCACAGCATTGGCATCACAGAAGGAATAGGGCCCGGAAGACTCCCTCCAAAATAGCTCCCATTCAATTAGCTGTGTTAGGCTCGGACTCTGATAAGACATTGGCTTATTTCACTTTAGGATTGCTCATGGTCTCTCGGGGCGCTGCAGTGGTGCTCCTGTGGCACTTGGGAATTGACCTCCCGACCTTTGAGGGAGGGGGGCAGGGGTGTGTTGATATGATATTGTGAAAGGGTCCCTCCAAAACATCACCACACTGAAGAAGCTCCAGCTCCGAGTAGCTTTTATATTAAATATAGACGCGACTAGTCTTGTCACTTTGAGGCAGACTGCCAGCAGTCCACAAAGAGTTAACAGGTTTTGACACAAACTGTCAGCAAAATGGGAAACTGCAGCTTGAGGTTGTCCTAATGGCACAGGGCTGTCAATCGGAACCCGCAGGCCTGTAACATCTCGCAAACACTGACATTGCAATTCGGGTGTTAATGTTGTGTGAGCACTGACCTTTGGCCTTTGCTGGCTGAAAGCTGCAACCCTCAGCCGTGCTGTATCGATCGACCGGTCAATGGCGTAACTCAACCGGACGACATTTGATAAACACTCTGTGAAGAGGGTTTCGAGGACAAGGGGATGGCTCCAATTATAATCACTCATAACTGCCAGCTGTAATAGATTGGGCATTGAGCAGAGCTTCAATCAGCAGAGGCACCTCTTTTACAAAACTGAGGATTTCAAGAACATGTTTCATTCACATTTACACAAAGAAACTACTGGGGACCAGCAACATTTTCTGGGACAAGGCAAAGAAATAGCACTGAATTCATCGAATCATAGAATTGGACACTAAAGAAGGAGGCTATTTGATCCATTATGATGATGCTAGCCCTTTGAAGTAGCTCTCAAATTAACTGTCCTCTTAGCCTTGTAAATATTTCCTCCTCTCCTATTAATGCAAATTATTTCCGAAAGTCACTGTTGAATTTGCTTCCACTCCTTTCAGGTTGCGAATTCCAGATCAAATCAACACATGAAAGCATTCCGCCTCCTCTTCTCCCAGTCTCTTTTGCCAATTGTCTTAACTTTATATCCTTGGTAACACACTCTGGTGGAAATAATTTTTGCCTGTCTACAATATCAAAACCAGTCATAAATTTTAGATACCTCTCTTAAATTTCCCTTTAATATTCTCTGCTCTGACTAGAACAGTCTCAGCTTCTGTAGACAGGTTTAAGACAGCATGGCCTAATTTCCGAATGGTAATTCGGGCCTACTGTAGGAATTGGTCAAAGGAGGGTGGGGGTAGGGGAGATAGAGGAGAAATCTTATTGCTTGATCACTTACTCGCAACTTCCAGCGATGCGTTTCGACTGACCGCCTCCCCGAGGTAATTCCTGGCCAGACATACGTAGACGCCTTCATCCGGCTTGCTCCTCCGGCCGTGCACAATGCGCAGGAAGAAGAGCGATCCACTGGGGAGTAGCATGCGATGGGAGCGAGGGTCATCCTTGTCTGTCTCCACTCGCTCTCCATCCTTGTACCATTCAATGATGGGGGTGGGCCGTCCTTCTGCTTTGCAGTTTAGTGTGGCTGGCTCCCCTTTCGATACAATCAGGTCCGAAGGGTGCTCAATGACCCGGGGTGCAGAGTCTTCCAGACGGAGCCTAGAACCTAGAAAGAAAACCACATATAATGTTAACAAATTAGATTTCTCACTGTGACTGCCTAGCTTGCTTAGCCTTGATACTTAACCGACAGTATCGCTGGAAGGATTTGTTAACCATCACCTCAGAGTCTGAAGTCCACGTTCAGTGGGGCATACACAAGTAGGTACAATTTCCTACCATCGCTGCAGGAATTGCTGTAGTTCGAAGAGAATCCCAAACAACACTTTCACAGGCTAGAAATGCAGCTTTACTAGTGTGGCCCATACCCGAACAATTTTTTTTATTCAAATAAATACTTAATTCATAAGAATATCTTTATATACATACATGGTCACTAAAGCAGTTTGGTTCTGTACCGTGACATATGAAGAAATAAACAAACACTGGAGTTTGACTCTATCCAGCAAACAAACCAAAGGCATCTCTGGCTTGTACAAGACTATATTTGCATAATTTTGGGGAACGGACCCCCATTTAACTTCGGCCTTTTGCAGTAGTCTTTCCCCACTGTGGCTTAGCAGCAGCTGCCCCAAGCATTTAGTGCGTCCCTCAGCACGTTGTTCTGGGCCTTGGAATGTGCCAGCCTGCAACCCTCAGTTAGGGTGAGCTCCTTGCTGTGGAAGACCAACACATTTTAGGCAGACCAAAGACAGTCTGTCTTTCTCCCAGTTGATGTTGGTCTCGGTGTGCATCTCAGAGTACAGAGTCCTGTGTTATGGAGCTGCTCGAGGTGAACCTTGACAAAAACTATTGCATCTTTCTCCAGGCTTCTTTTGCAAAGGCACATTCCAGAAAGAGGTGTGTGACAGTCTCTACCCACTACAGCCACTTCGAGGGCAGCGTGCAGTGGCGCGGAGAGTCTGGACGTGCATGAGGATCTCACAGATAGTGCCTTTCTCACCACCAACCAAGTGAAAACCTCAACCAGGGAAACCTCAGAATAACCGCAGGGAAGGTAACAGAACAGGCACTACAGGAATTGAAGTTTCGTCCCAGAGATCGTGACTGTGAAACTATCATTGATTGTGAGAAAAACTAAATCTAGTTCCTTTACCTTTAGGGAAGAAAATTTGCCTCTTTGCCTGGTCTGTCCTGCACGTTACTCCAGATCCAAAGCAATGTGAGCGAGTGCCCTCTGAAGTGGCCGAGCAAGCCAGGTTCAAGAGAAATTTGGGATGGACAACATATGCGGGTCTTTCCAGCAATGCCCACAACTCAAGAAAGAGTAAAAAGGTACTGGTCACCATAGCTCCATGGTGAGAGAGAGGAAAATTATCCATAGTCCTGAAGGAAGACTCTGCATCCAGACTTGCACTTTCCAAAAGTAAAAATCACCAGATAGCAATGGGAACGAGTGGCAACAATGGGCAATTGTTTACTGCTATTTAGACTAGTGCACTGCAGAATGAAATCACTCTTCGACACATACTGAGCTACATAAGGAGACATTAATACAGGTGACCAAACACAAATTGTCAAAGAATAGATTTTAAGGAACCCCTTAAAAGGAGAGAGATAAAAACAAGGAGTGATTTCTAGAAGAAATTTCAGCATTTAAGGCCAAGACAGGTGAAGGCACACAGTCAATAGAGTGCACAGGATTTGGAATTGGAACAACACAGAGATCATGGCTGCTCGTAGGTCTGAAGGAGGCTACAATAGCAGCGATGATTGAAGTCTTGGAGAAACACAAAGGTGCACAATTTGAATTTTTAAAGTGACTAGATGCCAATGTAGATCAATGGGCACAAGGTGATGGGCAATCAGGACTAGAGAAGAATTAAGGTGCAGGCAGCAGAATCTAGGGTGAACTTAATTTTATTTACAGAGTGTGGAAGATGGGAGCTCCATTAAAGCTTGTTTGAGATCTGCCAACTTTGCCAGTCCCCCATTCCAACTGAGAGCCTCACCTACCTGCACTGTTCAGAACCACACCAGCAGTGTATTTAATCAGACAGGGGAGACAGCTATAAGTCAACTTGCTGTTATCAGTGTAAACCCCTCAACATCTTTTAAAGGGGTACAATGATCATAGAAAGTTTGTGTGAAAATGCACTGCCTGGGTAGGTAGTGGAGGCTGGAAGTCTTACAACTTTCAAAAAAAAAATTGCATGAGTACTTCAAATATCATGACATTCAAGGATACGTGACAAGTGCAGGAAATTGGGATTAGTATAATAGTTATGTCGGTGCAGACTTGATGGGCCAAAGGGCCTTTTCTGCACTGTATGAATCTCTGAAAAGCAAATTAGAAAAGATTGGCCAAACACAGGCATTATGTTAGTCGATCTGGCCAAGTTTGAGTTTCACCATTTCCCTGGACAAAATTGTTTACCAAGAACCTCATGTCATTGTCTCACCAATTACGCTGCATTTTTTTTCCCTCTTTATTCATTGACAGGGTGAGGGTGTCACTGGCTAGGCCAGCAACTGCATTGCTGTGGGTCTGGAATCACATGTAGGCAAGGATGGCAATTTCCTTCCCTAAAAGGGCATTAGTGAACCAGTTGGGTTTTTCCTGACAATCGGCAGTGAATTCATGGTCATCATTAGACCCTTAATTCCAGGTACTTATTGAATTCAAATTCCACCATCTGCCGGGGTGTGATTCTAACCCAGGTCCCCAGAACATGATCTGGGTCTCTGGATTAGCAGTCTAGTGATAATGACACTAGGCCATCGCCTCCCCGAGAATGATGCATGACCACTCTAAATCAAAACGGAAAGATACCACTGCATTTACGTCTGACGGAAATGGCCTCATTTCCCAAATATAACCTGGTTTGGCTGTTGTGTCTTTATCTCAGTCTGTGGGAGTCTAACTGCAATTTTAAATGTGTATTCCACTTAATACGAAACCCCTTCGTTTGACAGACAGATTAATCATGGCACAATCAGCTGAAGTTATCTCTCACTGCCCTGAAGTGGCTTGCAGGTACAACAGTGGGAAACTGAGCATTCTGCTCTCAGGAATGCTCTCCTTATCTCCCCAAGCCTGGCGTCTTCACCTAAATACAACTTAATGCTAATATCATCCATTTAATCATTGAAACACAGCATATTCACTCACAATGTGCCCTTTTCAAGCAGCACATAAAGTCAATTACTGCAAAAGTGAAGAGTTAGACTGCACATCGTACCCTTATTATAACACTATCCATCTAATGGGCCCCATACTCATTATAGCTCGACCTCTGTCACAATGAGGGCAGCTTTTAAAGCCCATTCAGCATCAGGATTACCAACCCTGCAGAATTGTCCTGAAGTCTCCAAGAATTAAAGATTAATCTCCATGACATTGCTGCAAGCAACTCTAGGAATAGCAACATTAAAAAAAAAATCGTGTGAGAGTTTCATCATTTTCTTTCAGTTATGGATGGTAAAAATATTGCAGCTGGGATAAAAAATGGTTTGCCAGACAGTCAAGGGCCATCCAATTGGGTAATGAAGAGCCTATTTGTTACCCAAATAGCGTGGGAGGGTGGTAAGTCACACAGATCAGGAAGGGTAACGTACAGACATTTCAATTAGCAACAGAAATAGATCAGTCTGCCAGCCAAGCCTTCACCACTATTCAATAAGATCATTACTGCTCAGTTTGAATTCATAATTTCATATTCTGATCTTTGAATCCTATCCCAACAAGAATCTATCCATTTCTCTGCCTGAACAATGTTCCATGAGACCCCACCTCCACCACATTTTGAGGCAGAGAGTTCCAAAGTCACACAGTCCTCAAAATCACAACAACGTATCGGCAATTACATTCTCTCATCCTGCCACGTGTTTAATTTTCAAATTGAATGGCTCCATCTAAACAGTCTGGAATGTTTATCCTTAAAAATGTTTCCAAAAACTTTAAGAGGTTATGATCAGTATATACAATGATCTCAGACACATCACTGACAATATACAATGTTGAAATGTTGCAATGGCAACACCAACCTCAAGGTCTCCTTCTCAACTATGGAATATTTCAGCTGATGATTAATCATTTTTTTTGGAAAATTAGCCAACAGGTCTTTCTATCTTCTCGTCGTCTTCTTGCAAAAGAACAGTACCGACACCCACATCATGCGCATCGCTAGCCACTTCAAATGTCTTTGCATAATTAGGTGTGCCTAACAGTGGGGCAGGGGTTAAAACAGGTTTCAGGCTGTCAAATACAGTATGATAGTCCTCTGTCCACTGCAATTTTCTGCACTTCTTCAACAGGTCAGTCAGTGGAGCAACCACATTGCTAAAATTCAGTAAGAACTTCTGATATTAAGAAACACCCAATCCCAGGAACTGTAGAATTCCCCTTTCGTCAATGGAACTCCCCGATAACCTTGGTTTTCGCATCCCATGGGGCCATCCGTTCACCTCCAATGACATGGCCCAGGAACGTGACTTGGGCTTTTGTGAACTCTCTTAGCCAGGGTTATCACTAAGCCTGCCTCCCGAAATTGATCAAACAATTCCGACAGATGCTCCAAAATGTTTCTTCTATGCGTGACTGAAAATCACCAGATTGTTGATGTACACCACACAATTGGGTAATCCTGAAATGACTTTATTGGTTAGTCTTTGAAATGTGGCCGATGCATTTTTCATAACAAATGACATGACTTTAAACTGGTACAGTTCATTCGGTGTCAAGAAAGCTGAAATTGTCTTTGCTCTTTCGTATAAAAAGGTACCTGCCAGTATCCTCGGAGTACAAACAACTTAGAAATAAGTTGCTTGTCGCACCTTCTCAATATGGTCTTCCAAATGTAGAATAGGATACGAGACTTGGTAACTGCACTTACTTTGCCACAGTCCACATGATCATTGGGTACTGTCTTGTTTTGGCACCATTACTCTGGGTGAACTCCATTTGCTGCAAATGACTTCCATTATATTGTCTTTGAGCATGTATTCAATCTGTTTTTGAACCTGCTCCAACTTTAGAAGTTAAATCTATAAGGATGTTGCTTAATTGGAACATCATTTCCAATATCTACATCATGCATAATTAGGTTAGCACTTCCTGTATGATTATAATAACTCTTTCAGCTCATTTCAATTTTCCTCTAGTGGGCAACTTGATAATTTATCCCAATTTTTGAGAACTTCCCCAATGTCCAATTTAATTTGAAGAATCATCTGAACTTGGTTCTTCATGGTGTTGGAACAAGTAACACATTCTTCTTTTGCTTTCCTTCCCTACCAAACTATCTTTGGAACACATTCACATGACACACTCAGATTTCTTTCTATCTGTCATTCTTATCAAATAGTTCACCTCACTCAATTTTCTTTCAATTTGATAAAGACCCCTAAGTTTTGCCTTTAAAATATCTTCATTTACCACTGGCAGTAATGCTAACACTATCACCACTAGCAAAACTGCAAGTTTTTGATTTCTTGTCTGCTTCCCGTTTCATCACATGCCGTGCTACTTTCAAATGCTGTCCAGCCAACTCACCCACTGTATTTACATCTCCCTAAAATTTGACACATAGTCTAAATATGTGGTCTCTGAACTCTGACTGCTCAACATCTCTGTCTCAACCTTTCTTCTTAAAAAAAAGGGACAAGATACATCTCTTAAAGCTAGAATATCGTTACAGGTGTGAGACTCATGTAGAATGTTTTGATTCGGTTCCTGAGGCTTAGCCAGGGTTGCAAATTGGCAAATGCAAAAACTATGTTTACCTCATTGGATTCATGTGTGAGACAGTGCGTCTACCATCCTGTTGGGACCTGACAATAGAAAATGATGGGAAGACAGCAGATTACACCACAAAATATCTGTCTGCCTAACACCTACTGAAAAATCTGCATTGGTGGAATGAAAGGTCTGGATTGTGTGGTTTGGGATTCCTGAGGATTTGGCACTCCACATTATATTGTGGACTTTGCACGGTGATAGTTAAGAGTTATAATCTAAAACAAAAGCTAGGTTCATTAAAAACAATCTTGCAAAATTGTAATCCAAAAGTTACCCTCAAGCACCATCATTACCAGATTCTCAATTATAACACTCTCTCTGCCACAGCCTGTCCTTCAGACACTTTGTTGTAACACTTTACCTGTTGCATATCTCACCCTCATTGTCAGATGACAAGCAATAAGACTTGCTGTTACACACACTGTCATTATCAGCTTTGTGGTTCCACTGCAGAACTTCAAGCAATGGATCACATAATGTGTGCACAGCTCATGATTTACAACAGTTGAATGGAAAATGTCGGGTGGCCATGACAGCTACGTTCCTGACATGTCTCATTAGGACACTGTGTGTTTACTTGCAGCCCAAATAAATTTACGTGAGCATTTTCTTTGGTTTGTGTTATTGCGTGCATTGGAAATGGAATGTATTTACCTTCGTGAACCACTGCAGTCCATCTGGTGCAGGTATCCAACAGTGGTGTTGTGATTTGGTACAACCAAAGTGGCTTTCTAGACCATTTCAGAGGGCCATTAAGTATCAACCATATTGCTATGGATCTGGAGTCACATTGTAGGCCAGACTCGGTAAGGATGGCAGATTTCTTTCATTGGAGGACAACAGTGAATCAAAGGTGTTTTTATTCAACAATTGTTGATAGTTTCATGGTCCAAGTCTGGCTTTGAATTCCAAATTTATTAATTAATTCAAGTTAAAACCCACCAGTTACTGCAATGGCATTTGAACTCGTCTCCACAGTGCATTGGCTGGGGGCCTCTGGATGACTATCCCACTGACAAGAGAGGGGAAAGATTTAAATGGGACCGGAGGGGCAACTTTTCACGCAGAGGGTGGTGCGTGTATGGAATGAATTGCCAGAGGAAGTAGTGGAGGCTGGTACAATTGCAACATTTAAAAAGTATCTGGATGGGTAAATGAATAGGAACAGTTTGGAGGGATATGGGCCAACTGCTGACAAATGGGACGAGATTCATTTAGGATATGTTTTCAGCATGGACAAGTTGAACCAAAGGGTCTGTTTCCGTGCTGTACATCTCTATGACTCCAATTACCCCAGGTACAGCCATTATAGATGAGATGGTAATGGAGAGATAGTGTTTCCACTTTCAGTGCAAGCAGGAAAATGGGCCCAAACTACACTTGAAATTACAATAATTAGATGTGACTTCAAGCTTCTATTAATGTTCACCTGGAGAATCACAAATATATATCCTTCCAATTGGGCCATTTAATAATATATAATTATTGCCCCCTCTCTCCAAACCTTTATAAGATACTTTTCATTGAAGAACGGAAACCTGGTGAATTTTTATTATTCCAGCTGAAAATGGGTTTTTCAAAAATAACTATTTCAATCATAGTTAACAAGGTGTGGAGCTGGATGAACACAGCAGGCCAAGCAGCATCAGAGGAGCAGGAAAGCTGACGTTTCGGGTC